>NW_028317947.1:23885000-24157240 GCF_062004578.1 Staurois parvus
TCCTGATCTTTGCACTCTGTACATAGCACATTCCTGGACCCTGCACTGTGTACATAGCACACTCCTGATCTTTGCACTCTGTACATAGCACACTCCTGATCTTTGCACTTTGTACATAGCACACTCCTGATCTTTGCACTCTGTACATATAACACTCCTGATCTTTGCACTCTGTACATAGAACACTCCTGATCTTTGCACTCTGTACATAGAACACTCCTGATCTTTGCACTCTGTACATAGCACACTCCTGATCTTTGCACTTTGTACATAGTACACTCCTGATCTTTGTGCTCTGTACATAGCACACTCCTAATCTTTGCACTCTGTACATAGCACACTCCTGATCTTTGTGCTCTGTACATAGCAGAGTATATGCAAGTAGAGGTACCCTCAATAGGCTGGATACAGATGACCCTCTGCAGGGCTCATTCAGCAACCTCCTGATGCCACCTTTGTAGTGTGTAGCTGATGAGGGCCAAATCCACTGCCTCAGGAGGAGTATTGATGGTATCCAGGGGCGGACTGAGCATTTGGAAACTCGGGCACTGCCCAAGGGCCCGGAGTCAGTAGGGGGCCCCATGAGATGCCCCTGGTACCTTTTTCATAGGCTTTTTTTGAGTTTGGGCAAGGGCACAGGTGCCCCATGATCCCCTATTGCCCGGGGGCCCCATGAGTCGTCAGTCCGCCCCTGATGGTACCTCTACTTGGATGGATGCCATGTTTGGTATGCTCTGTGTGCCAGTATGACAAGTACATCTCCTTGCTAGCTGCATTGTTGGACAGCCATGAAGGTAGAATGGGCACGCTGTCTGACCTCAACGCTAGCCGAGGTGGACCCATTCACTTTCCTTTCCTCCTGCCTGAGAGTGGGCTGGTTCTACGTAGAAGGTACCTGAGTCTCCCTGCTCTCACTACTCCACGGCTGTAGGCCTGTTCCCGGCACTGAGTTAGACAGCAGGCTCTGACATCTTCTGAATCTCCCGTCCGTTATTAAGCAGAATTTGTTTGTCTGGAATATTGCTCAGACTGAGAAGTGATTAAATACATATTTTCTTGTTTTCCCAATGCACAATCCCCCCCGGGCCGTTCATTATCTCTATAAATACTGTTTATTTATCCCAGCCAGACAAATAAATGTCACAGCCCATCCCCCGAATCCACCAGCAGTCACTTCTCCGTGGAGGGTAAAGCTTTCACATCGTTTGCAGATGAACGACTTTTCAAGTGGGCACACGTTAAAGAATGTGGAAGTGAAGCACTTTGCATATCTATTACCTGTCCTAGAGCTCACACGACTCCCCCGACAATGACTTCATCTGATTTCCTCTCTTGGAGGACGGCACCATCTTTGTTCAGACATCATCCAGAGCTCACAATTTACTTCCTGGACTGAGATGCCAGCTAAAAAAATTATACAATCCTGGAAACCCTGATGGCTGTGAAGTTCTTGGCTGTGTTCACAGATGTCTGACACTGATCAGCCCCTTTACATAGTTATAATGTACATTCTTAGTTTCTTAGTTACACAGAATATAACTGGATACTAACATTTATAGGGAAAGTTGATCCAGGGAATATCCGATTGTCTCTCGGGGGATCAGGAAGGAATTTGTTCCCCTGCAGGAGCAAATCAGATCATGCTTTGTTGGGTTTTTTTTGCCTTCCTCTGGATCAACTGTGGGTGTAGGAAAACTTTTTTTTTTTAATGGGTGAACTGGATGGACTTTTGTCTTTTCTCAGCCAGATTAGCTATGATACTATGATGTTGAAGGAGAATGAAGGAGCTAATAAAACCAATAAGAGTTAACTAAAATTTTACCAAAATTTTAGTGTCCAAAAAATATATATTTTTTTTTTAATGGTTGAACTGGATGGACTTTCGTCTTTTTTCAGCCACACAAACTATGATACTATGGTGTGGAAGGAGAATGAAGGAGCTAATAAAACCAATAAGGGTTAACTAAAATTTTACCAAAATTTTAGTGTCCAAAAAATATATTTTTTTTTTAATGGTTGAACTGGATGGACTTTTGTCTTTTTTCAGCCAGACTAACTATGTAACTATGTAGCACATAGAAGTTCCTCACAGTCACCATCAAGACCACCATTTATATTTTGCTTGTGATTGGTATCACAGGAAGAAGACTGGTTTCGTGAAGTACACATTCTCTGGAATATGGAAGTGATGGGCTGTCTTACAGCTGTCACCAGAACAGGAGGAGAGGGGAAACATTACAGCTGTCACCAGAACAGGAGGAGAGGGGAAACATTACAGTTGTCACCAGAACAGGAAGTGACGGGCTATCTTACAGCTGTCACCAGAACAGGAGGAGAGGGGAAACATTACAGTTGTCACCAGAACAGGAAGTGATGGGCTATCTTACAGCTGTCACCAGAACAGGAGGAGAGGGGAAACATTACAGTTGTCACCAGAACAGGAAGTGATGGGCTATCTTACAGCTGTCACCAGAACAGGAGGAGAGGGGAAACATTACAGTTGTCACCAGAACAGGAAGTGATGGGCTATCTTACAGCTGTCACCAGAACAGGAGGAGAGGGGAAACCTTACAGTTGTCACCAGAACAGGAAGTTACGGGCTATCTTACAGCTGTCACCAGAACAGGAGGAGAGGGGAAACCTTACAGTTGTCACCAGAACAGGAAGTGATGGACTATCTTACAGCTGTCACCAGAACAGGAGGAGAGGGGAAACATTATAGTTGTCACCAGAACAGGAAGTGATGGGCTATCTTACAGCTGTCACCAGAACAGGAGGAGAGGGGAAACATTACAGTTGTCACCAGAACAGGAAGTGATGGGCTATCTTACAGCTGTCACTAGAAAAGGAGGAGAGGGGAAACATTACAGTTGTCACCAGAACAGGAAGTGATGGGCTCTCTTACAGTTGTCACCAGGAGAGGGGAGATCTTCCAAACGGGGTGATTACTGTGGTGGCAATGGTCTAAGGCTGCAGAGATTTCCTCTCACTTCCTGTTTTGTCTCCAGGACAGGAAGTGAATGTAAATCTCCACAATGGGATGTAGGTGACTAAAAAATGGTTGGAGGTTTTAACCCTTCCCAGTCCTCTATAGGTGGGTACTTGTTGAGGACAGCAGTCAGGAGATGTCAAGACTGTGATGTATTGTGCGGATCATTACGGATCCACCATTGTGCCTTCCAATCCTGACATCAAACCTTCCCCGGCGTCCCCGCTGACTCCATGGCTCGGTGTATGAAGATGGCTTAATTGGCGGAGTCTGCCCCCTTACAAAGTTGGCCATCGTGCCACAAGACACTGACGAGTTGCCATGTCAACCACTGTGGATGCCGCACATGAAATGTGGATGCGGCGGCGGGGATGGTTGCCGAGGTAACCAGGCAATGCACAGCGAGGTAAATTGTGTGGTGTTGTCCTGATGATGTCTGTTTGCAGACTAATTAAGGTGCATTCACAGAGATGAAGTAGTCGGATACAAAGACCCTTGGAAAGGCGCAGAGGAGAGATACCCGGCACGTCCCTACTGCATTCATCTCTCTGGGTGTGCTGAGGTTACTGAACGTCTTCACCAATGAGGTCACAGCGGACAGACAGAGGGTGACACCACTAGTAGTAGACACTTCCGGTGTCACCTGGACCATAGAGGGCATCATCAAACAGCTGACAGTCTCCCCGTGTCCCTCTGTTATCTGCTTCTTCCAGCCAGCTCCCAGTGCCTGAAACATGTTACTGCAAAGAAGTATTTGCTCACCTTCAATTCTTAAGGTCACCATCCATGTTACAATCTCTTAGATGTACTAAAATGATGTAATATGAGGACCTACCTAAATGATCCAATCAGTGGTGTATTTAGGTTTTGTGCTGCCCTAGGCAATACAAAAATTGTCTCCCCCCATTGACCAATAACACCCCAGCCCCCCCCACCCGAGAGAGCCTTCTACTACCAACGCCCCCCCATACACTGGCAACCCCCCCCCCAACCCGGCAACAGATAAGACACTCGCCTTCACAGCTCCGGACATCCCCGGGAACAAGAGTCAGGCTCTGCATACACCATCAAGCAGCCCGCGGCCTCTCTCAGATCCCACCTTGTCCCCATGCTGTGTGGGTCCCTTCTTCCTTTCCTTCTTTCGGGGGACAGCGCTGCCCCCCTGAAAAATGCTGCTGCCCCCCCTGAAAAATGCCGCCCTAGGCAAGTGCGTTGTGGTAAATACACCCCTGGATCCAATCCATTAGTATCCAATCAGGCCGGCCCTTGCACTGCATAGTTGTTGGGTAGACCTGAAGGAGATTGTACAATCAGATTGGAATGAGTGTGGTGAGCGTGGCAGTGGAGGGGCGATACCCTGACCATCCACATTTACATGGAGGCCAGAGGGGTGCGTTCACACTGCCATGGTTGTGATGCTTGGCAATGCGGCAACTTCTTCCAGTGCTTCTTCCTTTTGACTGGAGTTCTACTTTAGGGTCAGTAGGGGGCCCCATGAGATGCCCCTGGTACCTTTTTCATAGGCTTTTTTGAGTTTGGGCAAGGACACAGGGGCCCCATGATCCCCTATTGCCTGGGGGCCCCATGAGTCGTCAGTCCGCCCCTGGCTTTAAATATGTATTTTGGTTTGCACAGTCACATCTACATTGCCTCCATTTTATAACAATACCATGACCTCTATCAGCAATCCTTGTCCCGACTATAGTTTGCTTTTAAGTTGTAATATATATGATGTTTTGATTTATTGATCTACTTTTTGGTTTCATTCTTGAACATGCAAATCCTGTAACGTCTGCATTTTATTTCTCTTTCTTCCCTTTGTAGATTTGAAGCTGAACAGGCAGCGTGTGTATTCTTTACGTAATACATAATCATCTAGTTATGCAAATCTACACGCTATGATTTATTCATATCTACTTGCTATGCAAGTATGGAAAAATGGCTTGAGTGCTTCATATAGCCAAAACACTTTGGAAAAAAAAAAATAAAGCATTTTTCGATTTCCAACAGTTCCCCCACTGGAAGTGGTTTGATTCAGGGGAAAAAACAAGGAAATGAATACCAAGTACGTATGTGTCTTGAATATTGATGCTTTTAAAGGGACGCTTGATTTACAGCTCTGTCCAGTGCCTTCATGTACCAATGCAGGCCATAGACAGGGAGAAAACCAGCCATTTTTTTTTAAAATCGAAAAATCGGTCGTTCAATCAGCCGACATTACCACTATTGGTAAAAAAAAGGTCGGCTGATTTTCGTCCCATCTACGGCCGGCAATTATATAGAATATATGCAGAAGAAGAAGAAATAGAATATGCAGAAGAAGAAGAAATAGAATACGAAGAAGAAGAAGAGGAAATAGAATATGAAGAAGAAGAAGTAATAGAATATGAAGAGGAAATAGAATATGAAGAAAAGAAGAAATAGAATATGAAGAAGAAATAGAATATGAAGAGGAAGAAATAGAATATGCAGAAGAAGAGAAATAGAATACGAAGAGGAAGAGGAAATAGAATATGAAGAAGAAGAAGAAGTAATAGAATATGAAGAAGAAGAAGTAATAGAATATGAAGAAGAAATAGAATATGAAGAAGGAGAAGAAATAGAATATGAAGAAAAAATCGAATATGAAGTAGAAGAAATAGAATACGAAGAAGAAGAAGAAGAAATAGAATACGAATAAAAAAGATGAAATAGAATATGAAGAAGAAGAAGAAATAGAATATGAAGAAGAAATAGAATATGAAGAAGAAGAAATAAAATATGAAGAAGAAGAAGAAATAGAATACGAATAAAAAAGATGAAATAGAATATGAAGAAGTAGATGAAATAGAATATGAAGAGGAAGAAATAGAATATGCAGAAGAAGACGAAATAGAATACGAAGAAGAAGAGGAAATAGAATATAAAGAAGAAGAGGTAATAGAATATGAAGAAGAAATAGAATATGAAGAAGAGGAAGAAATAGAATATGAAGAAGAAATAGAATATGAAGAAGAAGAAATAGAATAAGAAGAAGAAATAGAATACGAATAAAAAATATGAAATAGAATATGAAGAAGAAATAGAATATGAAGAAGAAATAGAATATGAAGAAGAAGAAATAGAATATGAAGAAGAAGAAGAAATAGAATACGAATAAAAAATATGAAATAGAATATGAAGAAGAAGAAGAAATAGAATATGAAGAAGAAGAAATAGAATATGAAGAAGAAGAAGAAATAGAATACGAATAAAAAATATGAAATAGAATATGAAGAAGAAGGAGAAATAGAATATGAAGAAGAAATAGAATATGAAGAAGAAGAAGAAGAAATAGAATACAAATAAAAAGATGAAATAGAATATGCAGAAGAAGAAAAAGTTGCAACATTGTATCTATTTGTATCCATTTCGGATACAGATGTTTCTATTCGGATACAAATAGATACAATGTTGCTATACTTTAAAATGTCAACTATAATATCGGACCGAAATTCTTTTTTTTTCTTCTTCAAATTTTATTTCTTCTTTTTCTTCTGCTTCTTCATATTCTATTTCTTCTTCTCATTCATATTCTATTTTTTTCCTTTTCTTCTTTTCCTTCTTTTTTCATGTCACTGCTCATGCGCATTTTTAAATATCGGAAAAAGATCGGCAAATTTGTCCATCATTGCTGCGAAAATCGGCAGAACGACAAATTTGGCCAATTATTTTCCAGCAGGACTGATAATCTAAAAGGTCAAAAATCATGAAAAACGGCCGACCGATTACCGCACTAATGATCCGAAAATCGGGCAATTTCTTTTTTGGCCGATTTTCGGTTGTTTTTCATCTCATCTATGGCCTGCATAAGAAAGCTTCTTACTTCTTACTAGAACACCGGTGTTCATTTATGAAGCAGTGTTCCCAAAACATGGACTGCAGCTAATTACACAGATGATGCTTTACCCCCCCCACAACCCCAATGATTTGCGTTTCTGTCCATCCAGCCCTGAATTTAAACAACTTTGCCACACAGTACAGCCCTGTCTGATAGGGCAGGACACCTGATATTTCCCTGCTGCAGTTAGGTAACAAATACAGGTCTTGTCCCTCCCAGGGGCGGACTGACAACTCATGGGGCCCCCAGGTAATAGGGGATCAGGGGGCCCCTGTGTCCTTGCCCAAACTCAAAAAAGCCTATGAAAAAGGTACCAGGGGCATCTCATGGGGCCCCCTACTGACCCCGGGCCCTCGGGCAGTGCCCGAGTTTCCAAATGGTCAGTCCGCCCCTAGTTCCTCCCCCAGCCTGTGATTGGACAGTGAAAAAAAAGCAGCAGCATATTGATAATCTCAATTCCCTGTCACTCTGCTCTCTCCTGCTATCAGCATGCTCCATGTCAATGCCTGATTATCATCTTGTGCTGTTTTTTTCCCACTCCCGTCATGAACTAAAGATTCAGGCAAGACTGATTTGCATATTCCAGTATTAGGACTCAGTAACGTTTGATGGAAAGGTTTCCTAATTACAATATATTACACAGACAATAAACAGAGAACTCTTTTTGCCGCTCCTGCACTTTTTCTTTC
Source organism: Staurois parvus (assembly GCF_062004578.1). NCBI lineage: Eukaryota > Metazoa > Chordata > Amphibia > Anura > Ranidae > Staurois > Staurois parvus. Next base: position 23,892,538 of record NW_028317947.1, read on the forward strand.
TTCAACTAAACAGCCTCCCGCTGTCCATTAATAACAAGGATTTGTGTAATAAAGGAAAGTGATTGCGCAGGGAAACTTTCCAATCAAAAGAAGTGAAGCTGTTTGGCGCATTCAGATGGATTTGATTTTCTGGATGCAGAGCCCCTGCAGAGAAGCTCTATAAGAGGGGCTGGGAGCTGGCTGGTCGGTTTGGGCATTCGGTGAAGGTTATGCCCTGAGATGAAGGGGGCCTCTGCCTGGACTGTGTAATCCTCATATCGTGTATAGGAATTATTCAATCAATATTGGCTGCCTGTGGGGGGTCTGGCTGACAATGGACAAGAACATTCTGAGAACCACCACCTAGACTCAATCAATACATTTAGAAGTCATGTAGGCAGAGCCGGTGCTTGACTATTTTCTGCCCTAGGCAAGACCAGCTACTTCCCCCCCCCCTCCCAAATTAAATAAATAATTTTAAAAACAGTAGATACTATATTAACAAAACATGAAACTGCTAAAAAATATATAATTTGCATCAATAAGTGTCATAAGATGCCACCAGCACCAATATTAGACAAAATCAGTGTCACGGATGGACTGTATCTGTGGCTGGCAGTGGCAGGGCGACAGTTGCAGTGAGTGGAGGATGATGGATCCACAAAGGCTGGAATTCCTCAGGTAATGGGGGGAGATAAAATGCTGAGACAGCAGGCAGCCCAGCCCACACACATACACAGATCCCACACAGTGACAGATCCGACACAGCACACCACCACCCACACTGACACAGATCAGCAGGCACTAGAAGAGCAGGCTGTGGGATCGTGATGATGTCATCACTCACTGACACATTGCACGTGTGATGGATGGCCAGCTGGCTGGTTCACACTTCCACAGACTCGAGACATCAGAGTCAGATGTTACCTTCCTCTGCAGGCTCAGCTCTGCGTCTGCTGATGAATTGGAAGAAAAGGTCTGGAACTCCACAGTGATCAGCAGCTGTAAGGGACTGAGTCTGAGAGGAACACTGGAAGGAGCAGCAGATCAGCTGCTACACTGGCCCCAGACACCCAGCATCTTCCTCTGTCCTTTCTTCCTCCTCTCTGCTGCCCCTCCAATCAGATGGAAGATCATTCATGATGTGGAGGTATCCCACACAGAGAGAGTGCCATCTTGCGCTGTGGCCAGGCACCCCTAGGTGACAGTGCGCCTTAGGCGGCCACCTAGCTTGCCCAGTGAAAGCACCGGCCCTGCATGTAGGCAGACTGTTTTATAAGAAGTTCATAGCAGTTGTAGAGTGTTGTAATGTATTATCTATCAAATGAAGCAGAACGTTTGGAGTGTAAGTGATGTTCTCCATGTATAAAGCCTGAACTTACACCCATCAGTCATAACTTTATGACCACTGACAAGTAAAGTGAAGAACTTTGAATATCTTGTGACAATGGCATCTGAAAGAGGGTGGGATATATTAGGCAGCAAGAGAACATGTTGTTCCTGATGTTGATGTGTTGACAGCTGAAAAAATAGGCATCACAGTTTGTGTGTATGGGGCTGTGACGTGTAGTTGCAGAGTGGTCAGGGTGGTCATGCTGACCCGTGTCCACAGCCAAATGCGCTTATAATGGACATGTGAGCATCAGGAATGGACCACGGAGATGGAAGAAGGTGGCCTGGTCTGATGAATCACATTTTCTTTTACATCATGCGGATGGCCAGATGCATGTAAATGACTTACTTAGGGAAGAGATAGCATCAGAATGCAGTATGGGAAGAAGGCAAAGTGGTGTAGGCTGTGTGATGTCTGGGCAATGTTCTGCTAGGAAACCTTGGGTCCTACCATTCATGTGGATGTTACTTGACATGTACTGTACCCACCTACCTAAACATTTTTGCTGACCAAGTATAACTCTTCATGGAAACGGTATTGTCTGATGGCAGTGGCCTCTTTCCGCAGGATAATGAGCCTTGCCACACTGCAAAAAAGGTTCAAGCATGGTTTGTGGAACAAAATAGGGAGTTTGAGATCTTAACTTGGCATACAAATTCTCCAGATCTCAATCCAATTGAGCATCTGTGGGATGCACTGGAAAAACAAGTCTGATCCATGGAGGCCCCACCTCACAACTTACATGAATGAAAGCATTTGCTACAAAAAGCTTGGTGCAGGGTACCGCAGTCTACCTTCAGAGGTCTAGTGGTGTCCATGTCTCGATGGGTCAGGGCTGTTTTGGTGGTAAAAGGGGGGCTTACTCAATTCTAGATGGGTGGTCATAAAACCATGACTGATCGGTCCACATACTCCAATAAGGAGTATCACTTAAACCCCAAACTTTCTGCAAAGGAAATTCAAATAAAGTGACTGTAAAGCATATGTGAAGTCTGACTGGCTATTGACATCCAGGGCTTTGGGTCAATGACTGGAGGCTCCAACCTGGAACCAGATTTCTGTGCAGGACAGACTGGGGAGTAACCAAGCAATACTGTGAGCTTTACCCACAGAGCCGGCTGTACTGAAATCAGGTGCCATTGGAAGGTTCGGTGGTGATTCATTGCCCACAGAGGAGCAAATTATGTGTTATCCCCAGTGTCCCCACTAATAGGGGAGATACTTTTCTGACCTGTGTCCACATGCACGTCCATGTGAGAAGAAGCGTACTGCACTATGATCTTCTTTGTGGTTGTCGAGCTTTATCCACAGAGCCGGCTGTACTGAAATCAGGTGCCATTGGAAGGTTCAGTGGTGATTCATGAGGGGAAGATTGCCCACAGAGGAGCAAATTATGTGTTACCCCCAGTGTCCCCACTAATAGGGGAGATACTTTTCTGACCTGTGTCCACATGCAGGTCCATGTGAGAAGAAGCGTACCGCACTATGGTCTTCTTTGTGGTTGTTGAGCTTTACCCACAGAGCCGGCTGTACTGAAATCAGGTGCCATTGGAAGGTTCAGTGGTGATTCATGAGGGGAAGATTGCCCACAGAGGAGCAAGTTATGTGTTACCCCCACTTATAGGGGACATGCTTTTCTGACCTGTGTCCACATGCAGGTCCAAGGGAGAAGAAGCGTACCGCACTATGGTCTTCTTTGTGGTTGTTGAGCTTTACTCACAGAGCCGGCTGTACTGAAATCAGGTGCCATTGGAAGGTTTGGTGGTGATTCATGAGGGGAAGATTGCCCACAGAGGAGCAAGTTATGTGTTACCCCCACTTATAGGGGAGATGCTTTTCTGACCTGTGTCCACATACAGGTCTATGTGAGAAGGTGAGGGTCCACCTGGACTTCTATGTTCACTGTGGTGATTCACGTACATTGAGGACTTGCAGCACTGGGATTTTGGGTGCAGTCACCAGTAGGAAGATGTTCCACTCTTTTTGAAATTCTGAAGAATTTGTTTTCCTTCGTTTTTGTGTGGACTTTATTCACGTTTGAGTTTGTCTTTAGATTTGTATTTACGAATATTGTTTGTTGATAGCAGTGCGACACATTTTTATTTCATTGACTTGGTTTTTTAGGAGAAGACACATAACACGTGTTTGCAGCAGCTTATTATTCAGCACATTGGCAATGCACAATTCTTTTTTGTTTTAAGATTTCTAAATTCACTATGCTTCATAAATTACTTTTTTAAGCATCATTATTGGTGTGGTAGGGCCATACTTGAAGTTTCTAGGTCCTGTAGTTGACTTGGCCTTGGCCGTCTCTCCTGTCTTTTGTCCATCTTAGATCCCGTGTTGTGCACCCGCGCTTCTGCTGTAGGTCACGATGATCAAGGCGAATGTGCCCCTTTTAATCGCCAAGATCCAATAATCATGTTACTTCCGAACAACACATTAAGGAGCTGAAGAAACATTTTCATCTTTTAATCCATTGCCTGTCCTGTGAAGTAACTTATCTGCATAATTCCCATCTTGCTGCATTTTATGTTAAAACGTTTGCCTGGGCAGTTCATTAGAAGATAAGGACGGGAGATTAACATAAAAGGTGAAAGAAAGCCTTCATCAAGCCACAGTTTATTCAGGATATTTATCATTTATTACATTTATGGCTGTGTCTGCCTTGTTAGGTGCAAATCTATGCAATAGAAAATGGAAAACGTGCTGTGTCCTCTCTCCCCAGCAAGATGTGAAAGGTACATTTTAATGGGAATCTTTCATGCTTCTGGGCTAATAGAAATTAATTGTCTTTTTTTTATGTTAATAAGCTGTTAAGTTTTTAAACTGATGCATTTTTACTATTTACAAAATGGAATATGTCCATTAGTCTCTGCCCGCATTTGAAATGTATTGAGCAGTATTTGAAATGTCTATTCAAGGAAGGTGATAGTTGGACTTTTTAGGCTCCTTATTTACACCACTGCTTTTTTTTTTTTTCTTAAAAACACAGGATTTTATTGATTCCTATTTTTACATTGAAAAGATATATGCTGTTAAAAGAAGAAAAACGTGTGAATTGCCTGTAATGACCCATGAATACAAAGCTGCGTGTATGCACCCTGCAAGCTATATTTCACTATAAAATGTTCTGATTTGATGGAAGTTATCATCTTACATGATTTGCTGGCATTGTTACAGTATTGATCCATGTACTCAGTGCTGTATGTAGGATTTGTACTGCCATAGGCAACACAAGAATCGTCTGCCCCCATGGACACCGACCAATACCCCCCCTTCCCCCTCCACAGAGAGGACCTGACCATGACCAACAGCACCCCTGCCCCCATGGACACCGACCAATACCCGCCTTCCCCCTCCCGCAGAGAGAACCTGACCTTGACCAACAACACCCCTGCCCCCACAGACACCGACCAACACCCCCCCTCCCCCTCCCGCAAAGAGAACCTGACCTTGACCGACAACACCCCTGCCCCCACGGACACCGACCATCACCCCCCCTCCCCCTCCTGCAGAAAGAACATGACCTTGACCAACAACACCCCTACCCCATGGACACCGACCAACACCCCCCCTCAGAGAGAACATGACCTTGACCAACAACACCCCTGCCCCCACGGACACCGACCATCACCTCCCCTCCCCCTCCCGCAGAGAGAACATGACCTTGACCAACAACACCCCTGCCCCCATGGACACCGACCAACACCCCCCCCCCTCAGAGAAAGCCTGACCTTGACCAACAACACCCCTGCCCCCATGGACACCGACCAACACCCCCCCTCCTCCTCTCGCAGAGAGAACGTGACCTTGACCAACAACACCCCTGCCCCCGTGGACACCGACCATCACCCCCCCCTCCCGCAGAGAGAACATGACCTTGACCAACAACACTCCTGCCCCCACGGACACCGACCATCACCCCCCCCTCCCGCAGAGAGAACATGACCTTGACCAACAACACCCCTGCCCCCACGGACACCGACCATCACCCCCCCTCCCCCTCCCGCAGAGAGAACATGACCTTGACCAACAACACCCCTGCCCCATGGACACCGACCAACACCCCCCCCTCAGAGAGAGCCTGACCTTGACCAACAAAACCCCTGCCCCCACGGACACTGACCATCACCCCCCCTCCCCCACCCTCAGAGAGAGCCTGACCTTGACCAACAACACCCCTGCCCCACAGACACCGACCAACACCCCCCCCCCCTCAGAGAGAGCCTGACCTTGACCAACAACACCCCTGCCCCATGGACACCGACCAACACCCCCCCCCCTCAGAGAGAGCCTGACCTTGACCAACAAAACCCCTGCCCCCACGGACACTGACCATCACCCCCCCTCCCCCTCCCGCAGAGAGAACATGACCTTGACCAACAAAACCCCTGCCCCCACGGGCACCGACCATCACCCCCCTCCCCCTCCCGCAGAGAGAACATGACCTTGACCAACAACACCCCTGCCCCCACGGACACCGACCATCACCCCCCCCCTCCCGCAGAGAGAACATGACCTTCACCAACAACACCCCTGCCCCCACGGACACCGACCATCACCCCCCCCTCCCGCAGAGAGAACATGACCTTGACCAACAACACCCCTGCCCCCACGGACACCGACCATCACCCCCCCTCCCCCTCCCGCAGAGAGAACATGACCTTGACCAACAACACCCCTGCCCCACGGACACCGACCATCACCCCCCCTCCCCCCCCTTAGAGAGAGCCTGACCTTGACCAACAACACCCCTGCCCCACAGACACCGACCAACACCCCCCCCCCCCCTCAGAGAGAGCCTGACCTTGACCAACAACACCCCTGCCCCATGGACACCGACCAACACCCCCCCCCTCAGAGAGAGCCTGACCTTTACCAACAAAACCCCTGCCCCCACGGACACTGACCATCACCCCCCCTCCCGCAGAGAGAACATGACCTTGACCAACAAAACCCCTGCCCCACGGACACCGACCAACACCCCCCCCCCCTCAGAGAGAGCATGACCTTGACCAACAACACCCCTGCCCCCATGGACACCGACCAACACCCCCCCCCCCAGAGAGAGCCTGACCTTGACCAACAACACCCCTGCCCCCACAGACACTGACCAACACCCCCCCCTCCCGCAGAGAGAACCTGAACTTGACCAACAACACCCCTGCCCCACGGACACCGACCAACACCCCCCCTCCCTCAGAGAGAGCCTGACCTTGACCAACACCCCTACCCCCACCCGGCAGAGCCTTCCACCCCCCTGGCGATAGAGAGAAAGACACTCCTCTTCACAGCTCTGGACATCCCCAGGAATGAGAGTCTGGCTCTACATACCATCAAGCAGCTCGCAGCCTCTCTCAGATCCTACCTAGTTCCCATGGTGCACGTATCCCTTCTTTCATCCCTTCTTCTGGGGGGAGGTGCTGCCCCCCTGAAAAATGCCGCCCTAGGCAAGTGCCTTGTTTGCCTTGTAGTAGATACGCCTCTGCATGTACTCCTGAGGAAGCAGAGAGTTTCCTGTGAGTAGAACATTGACTATGTGACACCATTTATTTCAGCTCAATGAAGAAGGAATTGGGTTTATCCAATGTGAATTTTGAATGGGTATATTGGGTGATAAGGCATCTTTATATTTATGGGTCATTACAGGCAATTCACTTTTTTTTTGTCTTTTAAAAATGTATGTTTTTAATGTAAAAATGTGAATCAATAATATATTGTGTTTTTAAGAAAAATAAGCAGTGGTGTAAATGAGGTGCCTAAAAAGCCCAACCATCTTTGTCTCTGAATAGTCATGCCCAATATATAAGACAAGGCACTACAAACAGAGCCACTATACTGTACAACATACTATGGGCTTGATTTACTAAAGTTGGAGTGGGATTTTATTGTCAAAGCTTAAAGTGTTACTAAACCCACAACAGTACAATCAGTCTGTAGATGCAGTAAAGCATGCTTGTTATACTCACTGTGGAACCCAAGGGGTTAATCCTCTGCATTGTGAAAAAAGCCTTTTTGATCCTTACTTCTCTGATCTTTCCCTTCTTATCTCCTGATAAGACATATCTTGTGGAGTCACTCTGCACATGCCCACTTTGGTGTGTATTGCTAGAGAGGTTTTTTTTTTCTTTTCTTAGGAGAGTGCATGTGATTAGCACAGGGCAGACAGAGGTCAGGGGTTCTGCATCCTCCTAGAGAAAACGCCTCTTACAAGCTTTAACCAGTGCTCTGCTGAACAATGAAAGTAGTCACAAGACTGCTCTAACTGCGGATGAGAAAAGGTATTTTGCCGTTTATATTTACTAAAATAATTGCATTTCCATGTTCTGCTTACTGTTGGAAACCAGATCTAGTGAATGCAGGGTCCAGGGAGACCAGATAGAGTGAATGCAGGGTCCAGGGAGACCAGATATAGTGAGTGCAGGGTCTGGGGAAACCGGATATAGTGAATGCAGGGTCTGGGGAGACCAGATATAGTGAATGCAGGGTCCGGGGAGACCAGATATAGTGAATGCAGGGTCCAGGGAGACCAGATATAGTGAGTGCAGGGTCTGGGGAAACCAGATATAGTGAATGCAGGTTCTGGGGAGACCAGATATAGTGAATGCGGGGTCCTGGGAGACCAGATAGAGTGAATGCAGGGTCCGGGGAGACCAGATATAGTGAATGCAGGGTCCGGGGAGACCAGATATAGTGAATGCAGGGTCCAGGGAGACCAGATATAGTGAATGCAGGGTCCAGGGAGACCAGATATAGTGAGTGCAGGGTCTGGGGAAACCAGATATAGTGAATGCAGGTTCTGGGGAGACCAGATATAGTGAATGCAGGGTCCGGGGAGACCAGATATAGTGAATGCAGGGTCCGGGGAGACCAGATATAGTGAATGCGGGGTCCGGGGAGAATTAGCAAATTCTTCCAAATCAAATATCGCTGCATCAAATGTCATTGATTTATCTGAATACACTACAAGATTTGTAATGTTTCTGTTTGGGTAAATCTTGTCTGAATTGCTAATCCCATCTTTTATGTGAATGGACCCTATATTCTTCTTCTTTTTTTTTTAACATACATTTAAAAAATGACAAACGATTCTCAGAACACTTTGGGTTAGCTAACGAGAGGGAGTGAGTGCAGCCGTAGTTCTCTTATCTCAGATGGTCTGTCTCTAATTGAAATCTCAGAGGGAGCCCTATGGAGGGAAAGAGAGGAGTCATTCACATGTGTGCAAATGAGGTCTTTTAGGGCTCATGCACACGGGGTGTTTGGAAAACTCTTTTGAACAATGGAAACTGACTGCTGGAAAACGTAGGTTAAAAAATGTCAGTTTAGCTGCGTTTGCATACCGTGTTTATGTGCGTTTGCGTTTAGAAGCGGTTTTAAAAGATAACCTCAGGAGACCTTCCCAAATGCCCAGAATGCACTGAAAAATAGTAAATAATTCCCTATTTCAGATATTTTGAGAGAAATAGAGAGAGCAGAAGCAGTGAGAGCAGTATGTGTTGAGATGACCTGTCTTTTCTGGTTGGCACGTTTTACCATTTTCTCCTTCACGCAAAACCTGGAACTGACTGCGCTGGTGTACCAGGTCCATTTGAATACATGGAAAATGCTTTGCATGCATTTCTGATGATGAAAAAAAGGCTCTGTACCAGGGGCGGACTGACCATTTGGAAACTCAGGCACTGCCTGAGGGCCCGGGGTCAGTAGGGGGCCCCTTGAGATGCCCCTGGTACCTTTTTCATAGGCTTTTTTGAGTTTGGGCAAGGACACAGGGGCCCCATGATCCCCTATTGCCCGGGGGCCCTATGAGTTGTCAGTCCGCCCCTGCTCTGGACAGCATCTGGACATGGAACAGTTAAAGAACACTTCTAAACACAAACGCTTAGAAAGGCGTATAACCGCGTTTACACGCATTTGCAAGCATTTGTCGTTTGAAACGCCAGTAAAATCTACTCCTGAACGCAAGTTTGGTGCGTTCAAAAAAACGACTGTAAACTCAACTGCCTGTAAACGACGATGTGTACATGGACACATAGGAAACATTAGGGAGAGTTCAGGGGCTGCTGAAAAAAATGCTGAAAAATTCCTAAAGGTCAGTTTATCAGCTGCAGTGTACATGAGCCCTTAATAGGCTTTTCTTTACTATTAGAAAAAATGGAGAAATGGTAAAAAGAGCATAAATCTCCACTTTCTGTATTGCACATAATACATCTATTCACAGACACAGAATCATGGTTGTTCATATTGAAAGCAGATTCTTTATACTTCCACTTTGTTTGGAATTCCAGTTTTCTTATAAATTTCATACCTAGATCTAACAAGCATGGTCCTCCATAGAAGGTTACCTGCAGTTGACAACTTGTGGTTCTATGTTCCTCAATGCAAGATTTGTTTCTAATAATTTCTAGTTAAGTCAAAACTAAGACTTCAAGGTAAAGAGCAGAGTGGAATATCGAAGAATAAAATGACCACCTGTTCCCTGCTAATATTATCTTGTTTCTTTTTTTGCTTTTTAGCATACTGAGTCCTAAATTAATATCTTCTAAAAGACTTTTCAGCTTTCCATCTACAGTATGAAGAAAATACCAGCTGTTCCATTGATTAAAAAAAACAAACAATTTTATTGCGGTGATTAGGGATAAGCATCGGGTTCAGACTGAAAATGAGTCCAAGGGGAACCTACACTGTTTTCAGTTTGGGAAAATGGTGATCAAATGGAGCCATTCCCTGCTATAGCAACCAATTACCACTAATGTACTTCCCGGCCTTAGAGTGTGGTCAGGTGGCTTACAAGGGACAATAATGGTGTTTTTATGTCCTTATCAAAGGCCGGGTTCCAGGCAATCTGTGTGTTTGAGACTTGGAGAAGATGGGAAGAGTATGTTGTCCGAAAGAGATCATTTCTGCTATACAGTGCTATACACAGTGCTGGATTGTACGACATTACAGTGAATTGCAGTGTGGTGGGCTACATATCAGTGTGCACCTGGGAAATAATACACTCTAATTTTATTTCTTGATAAAATCTACCTTGTCTCTATATCAAAAAAGTGAGGAGAGGTCTGATTAGTAAGAAGTAAGCAGTGGAGAGGGGTTGTTGCGAGTGATGAGCGCATGCCTGTATTCTGCACCTCTCTGAATCTCCACTGGTGGCTGTGCCCACTGGTGCTGCTATGATTTGGACAGACATCTATTGGGTGACATTGGTAAGGTGTGAAAAAGGTCTCACTATTTCAAAAATGGTGCCCACCAGAAATATTGGTGTTACCCTCTGTTATGGGCCATACCAAGCCTTCCATGTCCTTTTTCTCCCATGCATTAATGTTTGTATTACATTGAGTGATATACAAAATAATAAATGATGTCAAAGCTGAGTTCCGGGAAGAAAAACGTATATTTCCAGTGGATCCTCCTTGCCATCTCAAGAATTGATTGCGTGTTGTGTCCATGAGATAAAAGAGGTGATATACTTGCTTTGTTCCTTGCTTCCTTTACAACTGGTGCTTTTCTCTGCTGCCCAAAACCTACGGGCGGGCCTTCAGCGTTCTCATGTACAATGCAGGACTGCTGGTCATGTATTGTATGGGGTGATGTCTGAATGCTGAAAATGGTTGGGCAGCCAATGGTAGAGGCTTTGGGGAGAGGTCTGATTAGGAGGAAGTAAGAAGTGGAGAGGGGTTGTTGCAAGTGACGAATGAATGGTTGTATTCTGCACCTCATTGAATCTCCACTGGTGGCTGAGCCCACTGGTTCTGCTCTGATTTGGACAGAGATCTATTGGGCGACATTGGTAAGGTGTGTAAAGGTCTCACTATTTCAAAAATGGTGCCCCCCAGAAATATTGGCGTTACCCTTTGTTATGGGCCACACCAAGCCTTCCATGTCCTTTTTTCCCCATGCGTTAATGTTTGTATTACATTGAGTGATATGCAAAATAATAAACAATGTTAAAGCTGAGTTCCGGGAAGAACAACTTATATTTCCAGTGGATCCTCCTTGCCGTCTGAAGAATTGATTGCGTGTTGTGTCCTTGAGATAAAAGAGGTGATATACTTGCTTTGTTCCTTGTTTCCTTGACACCCGGTGCTTTTCTCTGCTGCCCAAAACCTACGGGCGGGCCTTCAGCATTCTCATGTACAATGCAGGACTGCTGGTCATGTATTGTATGGGATGATGTCTGAATTCTGAAAATGGTTGGGCAGCCAATGGTAGAGGCTTTGGGGAAATGGTGCAAGAGGAAGAAAAACCCTTCAGGAGCTTGGAGTAAGGTAAGTATATCACCTTATTCATTATTCCCTAGTCAAAACAAGCCATTGATCCTTTGGAGTTGAGGAAGGGGACTCCCTGCAAGAGTTAAGTTCAGCTTTACATTTCTATATTTTCTCATTCTGTGCAACTGTTTAATGACTCAATAAAAGCTTTTTCAGGGCAAGAAAAAAAAAAGCCTCGCCATGTTCCTGTTATCTGCTGTTACGTGATACAGGAGTTGTTCAGTTGTATTACTGAGCACTGCCCTTGTGGGAAATTTGTATATTTATAAGAAGAGGGAAAGGATGTCAGTAAAGGTTATGATTTTTTTTAGGATTCCTTGGTTTCTATATAAGGTTGCTTTGGATTTTTTTTGTGGAAAGCACCTAGAATATTTGCTTCACTGTACACTTATTCATATTTATGAGCGTTCTTATGAACAGGGATTATGACAGTAAATCTAATTATAGTAAGTGGAATTTGCGGGAGAACAGGCTCATTGCCCTGACTAATTGTTCCTCTTTTTTTTCAGCTGGAAGTATTCATGTGACAAAAGCTGTAATAAAAAAAGAAAAAAAAAAATCTTGATTATTTGTATTTCTATAGTGCTTCCTCCCCCCCCGGGGACTTAAGTGCTTAGGAGGTGAGGCAGCCATCATGGGAGCACTCAAATGAGCCTAATAACTAGCATGTCTTTGGAGTGCAGGAGGAAACCCATGCAAGCACAGAGAATATGCAAACTCCATGAATGTAGAGTCCTGCTTTGGATTTGAACCATAAACCATAGTGCTGCAGGGTCTAAGTACTAACCACTAAGCCGCTGTGCTGCTCCCAAACTGAAAGCTCCTAATTTGATAATTGAGCCATCTAAAAGAAACATTTGAAAAAAAAAATCTATTGTCCATATTACTTTAATTATGAAAGGCCATAGCAACACAAGTATCAATGGGCCTGTAGGCAGGTGGAGGCTGTAGTATATCATCCAACCTGAAGGTGGCACTGTGCTGTTTTTTTCAGGCTGGCAAGAGCAAATTGAGGACTAATTGTCCTCTGCTATGGGCTCCAGATAGCCATGTTAATCTACCCATTGGTAAGATTTTCCTTGTACTGTCTAGAACAGGGGTGGGCAAACTTTTTGACTTGAGGGCCGCAATGGGTTCATATATTGGACCCGGGGGCCGGACCAAGAGTAGATGAATGATGTGTATGTGTCATCCATAGTAAGTATAGTAATATTCCCCCATAGTAAGCATAGTAATTAATCCCCCATATAGTAATTCATCCCCCACATAGTAATTCATCCCCCACATAGTAATTCATCCCCCATAGTAATTCATCCCCCATAGTAATTCATCCCCCATAGTAATTCATCCCCCATATAGTAATTCATCCCCCATAGTAATTCATCCCCCCTATAGTAATTCATCCCCCCTATAGTAATTCATCCCCCATAGTAATTCATCCCCCATATAGTAATTCATCCCCCATATAGTAATTCATCCCCCATAGTAATTCATCCCCCATATAGTAATTCATCCCCCATAGTAATTCATCCCCCATAGTAATTCATCCCCCATATAGTAATTCATCCCCCATATAGTAATTCATCCCCCATAGTAATTCATCCCCCATATAGTAATTCATCCCCCATATAGTAATTCATCCCCCATATAGTAATTCATCCCCCATATAGCAATTCATCCCCCATATAGTAATTCATCCCCCATATAGTAATTCATCCCCCATAGTAATTCATCCCCCATATAGTAATTCATCCCCCATATAGTAATTCATCCCCCATAGTAATTCATCCCCCATATAGTAATTCATCCCTCATATAGTAATTCATCCCCCATAGTAATTCATCCCCCATATAGTAATTCATCCCCCATAGTAATTCATCCCCCCTATAGTAATTCATCCCCCCTATAGTAATTCATTCCCCATATTAATTCATCCCCCATATTAAGTCCCCAAGTCCCCCCTGTGTCAATTCACTTACCTTTGCTCCGCGCGTTCCTTTCGCCGTCTTCCCGCGCCGTTCCGGTGTAGCATGAAAATCTGTCTCCTATGAGGATCTGTCCCCCTCGACGTATCTGCGCATGTGCCAGTTTCAGGCATTAGCAGCCGATCGGCGATCTCCGGCACATGCGCAGATACGTCGAGGGGGACAGATCCTCATAGGAGACAGATTTTCATGCTACACCGGTCTTCAGGGCGGACTGTGAGAGGAGCCTAGCTCCGCGGGCCGGATTAAAAGGTCCGCCGGGCCGTAGTTTGCCCATTGCTGGGCTAGAGACAGCACCATTAGATCAATATGCATTATCCACTTGGCCATGTCCAATCAAACCTTATCCTATTAACTGAGACTTTCCACGGGGTCAACTGGTCTTTCATCAGAGTTGGATAGGAGCCCTATATTCTTCACCCTCAGCAAAGGTTAATGTAAATGGAATCTTACCATCACCATTTGACATCACTAACAGATATCAACAGGGCTGCCCTCTTTTGCCTCTTATCTTTATACTAGCCTTTGAACTATTTCTGCACTGTATATATGTGCAGCATTGTATATATGTGAAGCCAAACATATCGGGCATAATGGTAGTGTAATAAGCTAGGGGCGCATAGATATAGAGAGAGTACGTGGATGCAAATAACATAGAACCCAACAAGCAGGTATTTTTTGAGCAACTTGGGTGTGCAAGGGGTGGCAATAGGACACAGTCCCCAGAGTAGCAATATAGCACAGCACAGGTAAACAGCTCACAGAGTAGCAAAAAGGTACAGCACAAATAAACAGTTCACGGGGTAGCAATATGGTACAGAGCTGATAAACAGTGTGTGGGTAGCTAGCACAGCAAGGGGGGGGTGATCCTTAGGGAAGTAATAGGCACAGCAAGGGTTGACAGTCAATGGAGTGTAAATACAGCACAGCAAAGTGAAACAGTCCACGGGGCTGCAATAAGGCACAGCAAGGGGAAATGATCCTCAGGGCAGTAATATGGCACAGGAAGAGGAGATGATCCTCAGGGCAGTAGAATGACACAGCAAGGGTTAACAGTCCCATCAGTGGAAAAATGGCACAACAAAGGGAAACAGCCCATTGGGCCACAATAAGGCACTGCATGGGGAACTGGTCCACAGGGTAGCATGATAGCCCAGCAAGAAGAAATAAGGGGCAGAGGGGTTCAAAGATGCATGTTCCAGAAGTGTGACTGTCCTGGGTAGTGGGTGTGGTGATTTTGGTGTTGGGGGGGTCCAAGCAGGGCACTCCCTGGAAGACTTTGGGTACACAGTAGAGACTGCAGGCAGGGCAATCTGTGGAGGACTGTGGGCACACAGCAGGGAGGAAAGGCAGGGCAATCCTTGGTGGACACTGGGCACACAAGGAGGGCAGGCAGGCAAGGTAATCCATGGAGAACTTTGAGTACACAGAAGCCTTGGCCCCCACACGTTCTGGCAGCAAGTGGCTCTCACAGAAAAAGGTCTACAAAGCATGGAAAAGGAGGGTTCCAGTGTTAGGAAAGCAGCACAGACAACAGGGAAGTCCCAGCAGTCTCCATGTGCAGAAAACAGCACACTCCATATCAGTCTCTGCAGTTCTAAGCACCATTCAGTCTTCTTCTAATGAGACCTGCAGCCATGAGTTCACCTGTATCCATTATAGGTGTAAGCTCAGAATAGTCTGACTCTTCTTGTCCTAACATAGGGATACTATATAGTACTTTGAATTCAGATTATCGGTGCTGAGGTGTCTGGCTTTTTCTGGGTACAGGAATACAATAGCGTCTGTGATACCTGCTGAAAAGAGCCTCATCTCATACCCCCTATGTCACGGGTGGGCAAACTTTTTGACTTGAGGACCGCAATGGGTTCATATATTGGACCCGGGGGCCGGACCAAGAGTAGATGAATGATGTGTATGTGTCATCCATAGTAAGTATAGTAATATTCCCCCATAGTAAGCATAGTAATTAATCCCCCATATAGTAATTCATCCCCCACATAGTAATTCATCCCCCATAGTAATTCATCCCCCATAGTAATTCATCCCCCATATAGTAATTCATCCCCCATAGTAATTCATCCCCCATATAGTAATTCATCCCCCCTATAGTAATTCATCCCCCATAGTAATTCATCCCCCATATAGTAATTCATCCCCCATAGTAATTCATCCCCCATATAGTAATTCATCCCCCATAGTAATTCATCCCCCATATAGTAATTCATCCCCCATAGTAATTCATCCCCCATATAGTAATTCATCCCCCATATAGTAATTCATCCCCCATAGTAATTCATCCCCCATATAGTAATTCATCCCCCATATAGTAATTCATCCCCCATAGTAATTCATCCCCCATATAGTAATTCATCCCCCATATAGTAATTCATCCCTCATAGTAATTCATCCCCCATATAGTAATTCATCCCCCCTATAGTAATTCATCCCCCCTATAGTAATTCATTCCCCATATTAAGTCCCCAAGTCCCCCCTGTGTCAATTCACTTACCTTTGCTCCGCGCGTTCCTTTCGCCGTCTTCCCACGCCGTTCCGGTGTAGCATGAAAATCTGTCTCCTATGAGGATCTGTCCCCCTCGACGTATCTGCGCATGTGCCAGTTTCAGACATTAGCAGCCGATCGGCGATCTCTGGCACATGCGCAGATACGTCGAGGGGGACAGATCCTCATAGGAGACAGATTTTCATGCTACACCGGTCTTCAGGGCGGACTGTGAGAGGAGCCTAGCTCCGCGGGCCGGATTAAAAGGTCCGCCGGGCCGTATACGGCCCGTGGGCCGTAGTTTGCCCATTGCTGGTCTAGAACAAAAAAAAATCACCAACAGAGGCCCAAAAACCAGTACAAGCCTGTGAGAGGCTCTCTCCCTAAAATACTGTAGTTACATTGAAATTCTTTAAAGTAAGGTTTATTTAGCACAAGTTATAAATTTCTCCAGAACACTGAACTCCACAACTTCAGAAAATCAAATGCCAGAAGAGACTTTTGTTCTCTATGAACAAGTAGTCAAAGAAGCTATATATGGTGTAAATTCTTGAACTTTAGAAGATGCCCTCATCCGCCTCTCAGAATGGTGAATTATCTGTATGTTATCCCATCTCCCTTCACAGATTTTTTTTTGCGCTCTGCATAATTCAGGGCTCTGTCGTTTCACAAGGCGCTTTGATATTGATTTCCATTAGACAGGGTACATGAAAGAATATGCATCTGGCTAATAACCAGGCCTATAATACAGCATCTATCACACTGGATGGAAACAAACAAGGCGGTGAAGGTCCTGAATGCTTATTAGTCTTCCTATGTCCTAATTCTGCAAACAGCTCCCATCGTCTGCTTACGACTCTTGGTTAGGAAGGTCACAGCTATTTCTGGCAGCGTTAATCGTACTGACAATATCACAGGTGTACATGGTGTCTTCTGTGTCTTTTTAGTGGTCAAATAGGTAATTGTTATAATACATGGGCAACAAGCAGGCTATTGTTACACCTGACCATTTATAATTCTTTTTTTTAACCTGTGTCTGCCATACCATGAGCCTGAGCCTCCATGGCCTTTTCTGGAGACCAGTAAACTGCAGACCAGTCCATGTTGCTGTCCCTTGCATTATGTTGCCCCAGCTTGGGGTCATCAGGACCCAGTGAGGACCTCATTGGTGAATAATTCTTATAGTCAATGGGAAGTGTCTACCTTACCAAGAAGTGACATACGCCTTTGAGGAAGGACCCTACCACACCACAAACCTGAAGAATGAAGACATGAAACCTGGTCTATCACATGACCACAGATTCTGGGAGGAATTCTTCTCTGGCCTCTACACATCCAACTCATTTGTTGGTGTATCAGATGCCAGGTACCCAGACATCTACAGGCCCCTTTATCACAGAAGACTCAGAAGTGACACAGGGTTGGAGGAAGGAATTACGGCACATGGCAGGAGACCTAGACATCCAATACTTATGGAAGTGTTGAATACTGAGAGTCTTATGGAGGCTGCCATGCTGGAATGCGGAGACGTTACAAGGAATATCCTGGCAGAGAGGTGAGTATACTACCTCTCCAATTGGAGAAAATTTCATCTTTTTTGTAAACCAACAGCCTTCCTATAATGAAGAGGGATATGTAGGCTGCCATTACTGGACTCTCCTTTCATATTTGTATCTATCCTATTACAAGTATTTATAAAGCACTGACAATTTACACAGCAATACATATACTGTAAATTCATATCAGTCCCTGCCCTTGAGGAGCTTACAGGTTAAGGTCCCTACTGTTAGGAATGGACTGGCCAGCAATGGTGGGACTCACCTGCCTTTTGATCTGCAGTACCAGGGCTGGCCAGCGGGTGCTCCCAGCAATCAGAGACTCAACCTTTCAGCCAGCTAACATCTGGAACTGATGATACTGGGGTATTTAAGGGATGGCCAGACTTGCAGACTCTGCCTTGGTGTTGTGTTTGTCCTGGGCCCTGTATCTGTCCTGCATCCTGTTTCTGTTCCTTTGCTGACTTCTCCTGCTCTGATCCTGGCTTGTGACCCTGACCATTCCTCTGTCTGACCCTCTGTACTACGCTGCTTGCTACCTGTTCTGATCCCTGGCTTGTGACCCGGACCATCCCTCTGTCTGACCCTCTGTACTATGCTGCTTGCTACCTGCTGAACCTGGCCTGTGACCCCGACCATTCTCCGCTTGCTCCCCCTGTACCTACCTGCCCAATTGATATTGACCCGGCCTGCCTGACGACGCTTGCTTGTATATACTGTTATCTGTGGGTGGTTTGGTTTGTTTGCACTGTATTATGTTTAGTATTGCACTGCGTTTATGTTTGTACTGTTAGTGTTAATAAATTATATTGTTTATAACATATCTGAGGTCTGCGTTTCCCTGCTTCAGTCACACACCTCTGGTCATACCTGGGAGCCCTGACATTACACCAAGGCCAATCCTGACCAGAAGTGGCTGCACAGGGAAGCCATCTTGGCTTGTTGATGGGAAGGATGGATCTTGATGAGGTTGAGTATTTATATCTGCTAGTGTTTGATGACAGGGAGTATGCTTATCAAACTCTGAAGGAGTATACCCGGGATGAACTGCTAGAATGTATACGGCTCGCTCATGTTCTAGTAGATCAGGGCACAGTGTTCTCTGAGGTGCAGCCATTGATTGAGGTTTGTGCAGAGTTGGTTTCATCTGGTTCCCCCGAATGCAGGGATGAATTTTTGCCACCATTTAGTGCAGACCAGGTAGAGTCCCTGGTGTGGTTATTAGAGGATGATGTGGGTTACCTTTTGGAGCGTTACTCCACATGTTCACCACAGACACTAAGAGATTGTATCAACGCAGTGCAGTCATTGACCAGACAGGCTTTGTGTAAGCTCAGCTTTGTTCAACCCCTACTGCAGACATGGACAGACTTGTTGCACCCAGCCTCAGTCAGCTTACAAAGACCCAGTCCTGCTTCTAACTCTACTCCTGTATTCCCACCAGCTCCTCCTGCCCTGCTATCTACCGCATGTCAGTCCCCTGTTCCCACTCGCTGCACCTATCCTGCCTTTAACCCTGTAAAAGAGCCCTCTGTAGCAACTGCTCCCTCTCCTGTTCCATCCTCCAGTTTTTCTCTGTCTCCAGGTGCTCCATTCGTTTGCAGACCTGCGTTTACTTGCAGTGCTCCAGTAGTTAAAACCAGAAAAAAGCGAAAATTCTTTCCAACCAATACCATCCTGCCAGTATCCAAACCGGTGAGCCTGCCTTCCGTGACTCGGCCTGAAGCCTCTACTTGGCCTGAAGCCTCTACTCGGCCTGATGCCTCTCTTCAGCCGGATGCCTCTCTTCAGCCGGATGCCTCTCCTCGGCCTGAAGCCTCTACTCGGCCTGAAGCCTCTACTCGGCCTGATGCCTCTCTTCGGCCGGATGCCTCTCTTCGGCCTGATGCCTCTCTTCAGCCGGATGCCTCTCTTCAGCCGGATGCCTCTCTTCAGCCGGATGCCTCTCTTCAGCCGGATGCCTCTCCTCAGCCGGATGCCTCTCCTCAGCCGGATGCCTCTCCTCAGCCTGAAGCCTCTCCTCAGCCTGAAGCCTCTCCTCAGCCTGAAGCCTCTCCTCAGCCTGAAGCCTCTCCTCAGCCTGATGCCTCTCCTCAGCCTGAAGCCACTCCTCAGCCTGAAGCCTCTCCTCAGCCTGAAGCCTCTCCTCAGCCTGAAGCCTCTCCTCAGCCTGATGCCTCTCCTCAGCCTGAAGCCTCTCCTCAGCCTGAAGCCTCTCCTCAGCCTGAAGCCTGCATTCAGCCTGAAGCCTGCATTCAGCCTGATGCCTGCATTCAGCCTGATGCCGCTACTCAGCATGATGAACTGATCCAGCCCGACGATCCTATTAGGCCAGTTGACTCGATGCCCGCTGTTGATCCAGATGATCCGGTACCTGATCCAGTGCCCGCTGTCGTGCCAATTGACTCAGAGCCCGCTGTCATACCTGGTGACCCGGTGCCCACTGCCTTGCCAGATGACGCGGTGCCCGCTGGCAAGCCAAATGACCTGATGCCTGGTGACCCAGTGCCCGCTGTCATACCTGGTGACCCGATGCCCGCTGTCGAGCCAGACGATCCAATGCCTGGTGACCCGGTGCCCACTGCCTTGCCAGATGACGCGGTGCCCGCTGTCGAGCCAAATGACCTGATGCCTGGTGACCCAGTGCCCGCTGTCCAGTCAGACGATCCAATGTCTGACCCAGTGCCCGCGGTCATACCAGTTGACTTGGAGCCCACTGCCTTGCCAGATGACGCGGTGCCCGCTGTCGAGCCAAATGACCTGATGCCTGGTGACCCGATGCCCACTGTCCAGCCAGACCATACAATGTCTGACCCAGTGCCTGCGGTCATACCAGTTGACTCGGAGCCCACTGCCTTGCCAGATGACGCGGTGCCCGCGGTCGAGCCAAATGACCTGATGCCTGGTGACCCGATGCCCGCTGTCCGGTCAGACGATCCAATGTCTGACCCAGTGCCCGCGGTCATACCAGTTGACTCGGAGCCCACTGCCTTGCCAGATGACGCGGTGCCCGCTGTCGAGCCAAATGACCTGATGCCTGGTGACCCGATGCCCGCTGTCCAGCCAGACCATACAATGTCTGACCCAGTGCCTGCGGTCATACCAGTTGACTCGGAGCCCACTGTCGCTCCACCTGGGGGTCCGGCGCCCGCCGCTCCGCCTGAGGGCCCGAGACCTGTCGCTCCACCTGGGGGTCCGGCGCCCGCCGCTCCGTCTGAGGGCCCGAGACCTGTCGCTCCATCTGGGGGTCCGGCGCCCGCCGCTCCGCCTGAGGGCCCGAGACCTGTCGCTCCACCTGGGGGTCCGGCGCCCGCCGCTCCGCCTGAGGGCCCGAGACCTGTCGCTCCACCTGGGGGTCCGGCGCCCGCCGCTCCGCCTGAGGGCCCGAGACCTGTCGCTCCACCTGGGGGTCCGGCGCCCGCCGCTCCGCCTGAGGGCCCGAGACCAGTCGCTCCATCTGGGGGTCCGGCGCCCGCCGCTCCGCCTGAGGGCCCGAGACCTGTCGCTCCTCCTGGGGGTCCGGCGCCCGCCGCTCCGCCTATGGGCCCGAGACCTGTCGCTCCGCCTGGGGGTCCGGCGCCCGCCGCTCCGCCTGAGGGCCCGAGACCTGTCGCTCCACCTGGGGGTCCGGCGCCCGCCGCTCCGCCTGAGGGCCCGAGACCTGTCGCTCCTCCTGGGGGTCCTGCGCCCGCCGCTCCGCCTGAGGGCCCGAGACCTGTCGCTCCGCCTGGGGGTCCGGCGCCCGCCGCTCCGCCTGAGGGCCCGAGACCTGTCGCTCCGCCTGGGGGTCCGGCGCCCGCCGCTCCGCCTGGGGGCACGATGCCTGTCGCCCCGCCTGGGGGCACGATGCCTGTCGCCCCGCCTGGGGGCACGATGCCTGTCGCCCCGCCTGGGGGCACGGTGCCTGTCGCCCCGCCTGGGGGCACGGTGCCTGTCGCCCCGCCTGGGGGCACGGTGCCTGCCGCCCCGCCCGGGGGCCCGGTGCCTGCTGCCCCGCCCGGGGGCCCGGTGCCTGCTGCCCCGCCCGGGGGCCCGGTGCCTGTCGCCCCGCCCGGGGGCCCGGTGCCTGCTGCTACGCCTGGTGGCCCGCTGCCTGCTGCTTCGCCTGGTAATCCGATGTGCCTCTGCCCGGAGTCCTGCCCGATGTGCCTCTGCCCGGAGTCCTGCCCGATGTGCCTCTGCCCGGAATCCTGCCCGATGTGCCTCTGCCCGATGTGCCTCTGCCCGATGTGCCTCTGCCCGATGTGCCTCTGCCCGGAGTCCTGCCCGATGTGCCTCTGCCCGGAGTCCTGCCCGATGTGCCTCTGCCCGGAGTCCTGCCCGATGTGCCTCTGCCCGATGTGCCTCTGCCCGATGTGCCTCTGCCCGGAGTCCTGCCCGATGTGCCTCTGCCCGGAGTCCTGCCCGATGTGCCTCTGCTCGATGTGCCGCTGCCCGGAGTCCAGCCCGGTGTGCCGCTGCCCGGAGTCCTGCCCGGTGTGCCAGTCTTTGCTATCCCGCCAGTTGCCAGACCCGGGCGGTGGAACATTTTGCCCAGCTAGGACTGTTTGGAGCGTCCTGAGGCCGCTCCTTGAGGGGGGGGTACTGTTAGGAATGGACTGGCCAGCAATGGTGGGACTCACCTGCCTTTTGATCTGCAGTACCAGGGCTGGCCAGCGGGTGCTCCCAGCAATCAGAGACTCAACCTTTCAGCCAGCTAACATCTGGAACTGATGATACTGGGGTATTTAAGGGATGGCCAGACTTGCAGACTCTGCCTTGGTGTTGTGTTTGTCCTGGGCCCTGTATCTGTCCTGCATCCTGTTTCTGTTCCTTTGCTGACTTCTCCTGCTCTGATCCTGGCTTGTGACCCTGACCATTCCTCTGTCTGACCCTCTGTACTACGCTGCTTGCTACCTGTTCTGATCCCTGGCTTGTGACCCGGACCATCCCTCTGTCTGACCCTCTGTACTATGCTGCTTGCTACCTGCTGAACCTGGCCTGTGACCCCGACCATTCTCCGCTTGCTCCCCCTGTACCTACCTGCCCAATTGATATTGACCCGGCCTGCCTGACGACGCTTGCTTGTATATACTGTTATCTGTGGGTGGTTTGGTTTGTTTGCACTGTATTATGTTTAGTATTGCACTGCGTTTATGTTTGTACTGTTAGTGTTAATAAATTATATTGTTTATAACATATCTGAGGTCTGCGTTTCCCTGCTTCAGTCACACACCTCTGGTCATACCTGGGAGCCCTGACACCTACCTCACATGCATACATATTGGGGCCAATTTAGACAGAAGCCTTTTACTCTACCAGCATGTCTTTGGAGTGTGGGATGAAACCCATGCAAGCACAGGGAAACCATGCAAACTCCATGCAGCAAGTGTTATGAGCGGAATTCAAGCTACTTGCCTGGTTGTCACATTTACCCATTTTCCCCAATTCTTTGAACCCCTGAAATAAAACATGTATACAGACAAAGACTTCTGCCTTTTCCATTAATTTCCTGATCTGTGTTCTTGTTTCAGATAAATGAAGGTAGTGCCAAGGCTTTCTTTATGGCTTCCATAACAACCAGCCATCTTGCATTTTCAGGAGGGCAGCATTTACAGCTCTTTATTTCCCTCATAGCTTTAAAGCCTAGCTCCTGAATTTTTTGTAAACTTAGCTTTTGATAAATTATAGAAAGGTTAGAACCTCCTCAGGACTTTTGCTTTGTGTCACCTAGGGGGATTTCTTTGCACTTCCTGCATTCCTATCATTAGATCAGGAAGTCAGCAGAAAGTTCTCCAACTGAAGCACATTCAGTAAATTGGGGAAGGATTTAACTGCTATCTGTGTACCCATTGGAGAGATTTCTTCTCACTTAGACAGGAGCCCAGTCAAGAATAAAAACCTAACTGAGGTTGGGTAAGGCTTTGAGGAGTCAGAACCAAAATTCCTCTCTGAATTTCTGGTCTTTAAAGTGACTCATTAGCAACCCTGAATCCATCAGCTTTATAAAGTAACATGTTTACCAGGAAACATATGGAGGAACCTATGTCAATTACCCTTTATCACAAAGCGAATGCAAATCCACACTTCCGAAGCAGAGTAAAGCTACATTTTTCAAGCCTTCTAGATGATACTGTAATCTCACAGTAATGATACCCCTTCAGCACAAAGCACTTGTGAGATAATACATGGTTCCTTGCCGCTGCTTTCCATTGTTGCTTTATACATGAAGAGTTTGAAAAGCTTGTACTGAAGAACGTGTGCCAATATTATCCAGTTACAGCACACGCCTTGGAGCAGTGCCTTGTAAAATGAACATTACTAAACAAACTCATCAGAGGGAGCCTAAGTGTGAGTAGGGTTGGTGCGAATGATATGGTTCCCGAGGTACAGCTTGG
The DNA here is from genome assembly GCF_062004578.1 of Staurois parvus. Lineage (NCBI taxonomy): Eukaryota > Metazoa > Chordata > Amphibia > Anura > Ranidae > Staurois > Staurois parvus. Next base: position 23,916,605 of record NW_028317947.1, read on the forward strand.
CTCCCCTGCTCCCAATGTGCTTCTTGCTGGGATATGCTTTTGCTAAAGCAGAACTCTAGATAAACAGACCAATGCACAATTGAAAAACTCTTCTCCCTGGCAAAGAATTCATAATTCTGTACAGCCAGTCTTTCCAGGCTGAGATCCAACTTGATGGGGGAGTAGGTCGATGAAGCATTGGGTTCTCCGGTGTAGGTTAGTTTTTTATTGGGTAACTCTTCACTTTACAGGGGCCCTTGTAAGAAGAATCAAAATGTACATAAAAAAAGAGGACTAGATGAACATTAAAATCCAGATAAAATCTATTACTTGTGGAATCTGTTTACCGGAGCCAACATGTTTCTGGAGCTATCTGAGGCCCCCTTCATTGTAGCTTAGGAAGTGCTAAACTTGGGGAGATCTGGTAGAAAAGGATCAGAGCTCTTGCGGAGCTGGTTGCTCAAATATTGGTATAGGTGCCACAGCCCCCTAATAAATCGGGCCCTTTCCAGCATTGGCCCTTTTATAGGTTAGCTTGTAAATGAATTCTGCAAACAATAAATATGGATTTTACAATTCATCATTGATGACTGCCCGCTGCCAGGAGTAGATCCAAACAGAAGAGGACCACACACATGTCCTGCTGTATGGAACATAGAGAAGAGGACCACACACATGTCCTGCTGTATGGAACATAGAGAAGAGGACACACACATGTCCTGCTGTATGGAACATAGAGAAGAGGACACACACATGTCCTGCTGTATGGAACATAGAGAAGAGGACACACAAATGTCCTGCTGTATGGAACATAGAGAAGAGGATACACACATGTCCTGCTGTATGGAACATAGAGAAGAGGACACACACATGTCCTGCTGTATGGAACATAGAGAAGAGGACACATAAATGTCTTGCTGTATGGAACATAGAGAAGAGGACCACACACATGTCCTGTTGTATGGAACATAGAGAAGAGGACACACACATGTCCTGCTGTATGGAACATAGAGAAGAGGACACATAAATGTCCTGCTGTATGGAACATAGAGAAGAGGACCACACACATGTCCTGTTGTATGGAACATAGAGAAGAGGACACACACATGTCCTGCTGTATGGAACATAGAGAAGAGGACACATAAATGTCCTGCTGTATGGAACATAGAGAAGAGGACCACACACATGTCCTGTTGTATGGAACATAGAGAAGAGGACACACACATGTCCTGCTGTATGGAACATAGAGAAGAGGACACATAAATGTCCTGCTGTATGGAACATAGAGAAGAGGACCACACACATGTCCTGTTGTATGGAACATAGAGAAGAGGACACACACATGTCCTGCTGTATGGAACATAGAGAAGAGGACACATAAATGTCCTGCTGTATGGAACATAGAGAAGAGGACCACACACATGTCCTGTTGTATGGAACATAGAGAAGAGGACACACACATGTCCTGCTGTATGGAACATAGAGAAGAGGACACATAAATGTCCTGCTGTATGGAACATAGAGAAGAGGACCACACACATGTCCTGTTGTATGGAACATAGAGAAGAGGACACACACATGTCCTGTTGTATGGAACATAGAGAAGAGGACACACACATGTCCTGCTGTATGGAACATAGAGAAGAGGACACACACATGTCCTGCTGTATGCAACATAGAGGGGGCTTATTGATGTTTAATTTTTTTATGTTTTTAGCTTTTTTAATTGAATGTATAAACATATTTTTTTATTGATAGGGAGGATGAATTAGGTCAGGAGGACTTATTAATTATATAAATTAGTTTTAGTATTATATAGCACTAACAGGTTATTTGGGGATTTGCAGAGTCCCCGTTCCTTGCAAGAGCTTATAATCGAATGCCCCTATCACAGTCATACACACACAGTTGGGCCAGCTTGGGAAGCAGCTTATTCAATTATTATTATTATTATCATATATTCAATAAAATGGCTTTTAGGAATCTTGTTGCTTCATGAAGCACAGTTTGGCATGCCGACAGTTCATTTTAATTCATTTAATACAAATCATAATAATATTAGAAATTATTATTATGAAAACTATGACTTGTAGGTTATGAATTAAAATGAACCGCTGGCATGCCAAACTGTCCTCACTAAATCAACAGGATTCCTAAAAGCTATTTTACATCATAACATGTCTATTAATATCGCCGAGTTACAGGATGTGGCAGCTCAACAAGCTGTGACCGAAAACCACAACATATCGTAAGAACAAAACTTTGGGGCAGTTCCAGTTTGTAAGGTTGGAGTACGGTGCCGTTGTGGGCTGGTGGGAACAGAGTAACAACAACGTGATGTACTGTAAGATGACTTGTCAAGAATTCCTAATGAGGTGAATATAATGACTTTGGGCCAATTTTTTTATTTTTTTGTGTTTGGTTTTTTTAAAAGGTGCTGATTTATACCTCTGTTTTCAAATATATATATATATATATATATTGTAATAGCAAAAGTGTAAGATTGGGGACAGGGGTGGACTGAGAACTCATGGGGCCCCCGGGCAATAGGGGATCGTGGGGCCCCTGTGTCCTCTCCCACACTCAAAAAAAGCCTATAAAAAAGGTACCAGGGGCATTTTATGGGGCCCCCTACTGACCCCGGGCCCTCGGGCAGTGCCCGAGTGCTCCAATGGTCAGTCCACCCCTGGTTGGGGATCTAAGTTTGATTTCTATAATATCACGCACGCTCATGATCACACTAAGGCAGAGATTTACTAAAACTGGTACACTTTTAAACCTGGTGCGGCTGGGCATGATAGCCAATCAGCTTCTAACTACAGCTTTTTCAATGAAGCTTTGGCAATAAAACATGAAAGCTGATTGGTTTCTATGCAGAGTTGCACCAGATATTGCACCATGCAGCTTTAGTAAATAGTCTCCACCAGGGCTCTTTTTACCATTTCTCCATTTTTTCTAGTAGTAAAGAAAAGCCTGTCAAGGGCTCATGTACACTGCAGCTGATAAACTGACCTTTAGGAGTTGTTCAGCATATTTTTCAGCAGCCCCTGAACTCTCCCTAATGTTTTCCTATGTGTCCATGTACACATCGTTGTTTACAGTCGTTTTTTTGAACGCACCAAACTTGCGTTCAGGAGTAGATTTTACTGGCGTTTCAAACGACAAATGCTTGCAAATGCGTGTAAATGCGGTTAAATGCCTTTCTAAGCGTTTGTGTTTAGAAGTGTTCTTTAACTGTTCCATGTCCAGATGCTGTCCAGACCAGGGGCGGACTGAAAACTCATGGGGCCCCCGGGCAATAGGGGATCATGGGGCCCTTGTGTCCTTGCCCAAACTCAAAAAAGCCTATGAAAAAGGTACTAGGGGCATCTCATGGGGCCCACTACTGACCCCGGGCCCTCGGACAGTGCCCGAGTTTCCAAATGGTCAGTCTGCCCCTGATCTCCACAATGTCATGACAAGTACAATTGGGCAGACAGGAGCAAGGTCAGGATCAAGCCAAGGTCATACACAGAGCAGCAGACAGGGGCAAGGTCAGGATCAAGCCTGGATCATTCACAGAGCAGCAGACAGGAGCAAGGTCAGGATCAAGCCGAGGTCATACACAGAGCTGCAGACAGGGGCAAGGTCAGGATCAAGCCTGGATCATTCACAGAGCAGCAGACAGGAGCAAAGTCAGGATCAAGCCGGGATCATTCACAGAGCAGCAGACAGGGGCAAGGTCAGGATCAAGCCTGGATCATTCACAGAGCAGCAGACAGGAGCAAGGTCAGAATCAAGCCGGGATCATTCACAGAGCAGCAGACAGGAACAAGGTCAGGATCAAGCCGGGATCATTCACAGAGAAGCAGACAGGAGCAAGGTGAGGATCAAGCCGGGATCATTCACAGAGCAGCAGACAGGAGCAAGGTCAGGATCAAGCCGGGATCATTCACAGAGCAGCAGACAGGAGCTAGGTCAGGATCAAGCCGGGATCATGCACAGAGCAGCAGACAGGAGCAAGGTCAGGATCAAGCCGGGATCATGCACAGAGCAGCAGACAGGAGCAAGGTCAGGATCAAGCCAGGATCATTCACAGAGAAGCAGACAGGAGCAAGGTCAGGATCAAGCCTGGATCATTCACAGAGCAGCAGACAGGAACAAGGTCAGGATCAAGCCGGGATCATTCACAGAGAAGCAGACAGGAGCAAGGTGAGGATCAAGCCGGGATCATTCACAGAGCAGCAGACAGGAGCAAGGTCAGGATCAAGCCGGGATCATTCACAGAGCAGCAGACAGGAGCTAGGTCAGGATCAAGCCGGGATCATTCACAGAGCAGAAGACAGGAGCAAGGTCAGGATCAAGCCGGGATCATTCACAGAGCAGCAGACAGGAGCAAGGTCAGGATCAAGCCGGGATCATTAACAGAGCAGCAGACAGGGGCAAGGTCAGGATCAAGCCGGGATCATTCACAGAGCAGCAGACAGGAGCAAGGTCAGGATCAAGCCAGGATCATTCACAGAGCAGCAGACAGGGGCAAGGTCAGGATCAAGCCGGGGTAGATAGCCAGGAAGAGAGCCAAAGCAAGGCCAGGGTCAAGCCGGGTCGGTAATGGGTAATCAGCAGTATGCACAGGAACACAGGAACGGGAGGGGCTGACGATAACCCAGCAATTATTGAGCAGAGCTTCAGTCCTTATAATGGCCACTGAGTGTCAACAATTATCACGCCCTGCGTGTGCCAGTGCATTTTCACGCACAGGAATGCGCAATTACTTACCGCTCGCCTATGCGCATGTGCACATTTTTGCACTAGTTTGCGCGGCCATATTGAGCATTGGCACATTTGCCTGGGCTTCCTCGTCTTTTCTCCTGACAGTGGCTGTGCATGGTAGCCAATCAGCTAACTTCAGCTTGGTCAGTTAAGCTTTGGCAATAAAACCTGGAAACTGATTGGTTTCTATGCAGAGTTACAGCAGATTTTACAGGCTGCAGTTTTAGTAAATCCCCCCTATGTCTGATTGAAACCTGGTATGGATCAATTTTGCAGAAAGGGAGGAGTCACTACCCTGACTCATCCACTTCCCTGTAGAAGTTGTCACTTGAGCTATTGGGCTCTGTGAACAAGAAGATTTTTACAACAAGAGGTAAGAAGATACTTGGAAAGATGACAAAAGGTCCAATTGCTGCCTGGATATAAAATGCAATATATTCATATACCATATACCAAATTATTTTTGGTCTACCGTCAGCTTTGATTTTCTGAAGCAGACAAGGAAAAAAAGCACATTAGCAATAGAGATCTCTATTACACTTCCCTCTGCTCATGAAACCGTTGGGTTATTATTGGTGGAACACAGGCAGTGTCTGGCTGGTTTCTTTTCCCCCAGTCCCCGTCCATCAGCGCACATATAACAAGACACATCACCAATTCTCTGCCGGTGTTTTAAGGTGTCTCGTAGATTTATTTCAGATTAAGGAGCGTGCTACGGAATTCTATTTTAGTGATTATCCTTTATTGGTGGAACAGGAGGCCAGAGAAGTGTGTTATATCGTATTAGCCTAAGATGCTGCCAGGCAAATCATATGAGACAGCGAAAAGACCTTTGCTGTTAATGCCTTGTCTGCCGCTCCTGGTAATGATCTGCTTGTTTGCCCAACCAAATCCATGAAAAAAGAAGCATGAATAATGTGGGCTGATTCCTAGTCGTTTGTCCCACAGCCGGATTTCATAGACCGACCTTGATATGCTGATTGCCCCTCCCTGCAGAGCTCTCCCATATTATTACATTTCTCATACTGGCTGATTTTCTTGGAGCTCCAGACTTGGATTGAATGGACTGATTTGGCTAAATTGAGTTTGCCATGAAATTACCAAGGTTTCTGTTCAAAAAATTACACCAAAGTGGATGGGGTTTGTGGAAACATCACAATCTGTTGTGCATGGCAAAGAACTGTCCCTTTCATTCCTAACCAATAGCTCAGGTCCACTGACTTGCTGAATCTATATTAATGTTCTCATTGTCTCACTGCGGGCAGCACAGTGGCTAAATGGTTAGCACTTCCACCTGGCAGTACTAGGGTCGTCAGTTCGAATCCCAACCATGGCACCACCTGCCTGGAGTTTGCATGTTCTCCCTGTGCCTGCGTGGGTTTTCTCCGGGTACTCCAGCTTCCTCCCACACTCTAAAGACATGCTGGTAGGTTATCTGGCTCCTGGCTAAATTGTCCCTAGTATGTGTATGTATGAATGTAAGTTAGGGACCTTAGATTGTACGCCCCTTGAGGGTTAGGGACTGATGTGAATGTACAATAAACAGCGTAAACGTAAATTGACAGCGCTATATAAGTACCTGTAGTAGTAACAATAATTGTCTTTGCCAGAGTTTATCTTTTCTTTCTCACCTTTGTATTTTAAATCTGCAAGTGTACATGGGTCCTAAAACTTTCCTTAATGTTCATCAAACTGTAGTGATAAAAAAATAATGTGGTGTCAGTAGCAGCAAATAGTGCTCCATCGTTGGTTTCAGTGGGAGAAATAACTTCCCTATCATTGGTGTCAAAGGGGGAAATTTGCCCCATCACTTGTGTCATTGGGAGCAATAGTGCCCCATTATTGATGTCAGTGGGAGCAACAGTGCCACATTATTGGTGTCGGTGGGAGGAATAGTGACCCATCCTTGATGTCAGAAGCAGAAAGTTACCCCGTCTTGGTGTCAGTAGAAGGAATTGTACCCCAACATTATTTTCAGTGGGATGAGTATTTCCCTATTCTTGGTGCCAGAACGAGAAAAGTTTCCTGAATGTTGGTGTCAGAAGGAGGAAAGTTGCCCCTTCGTTGGTGTCACTGGGAGGAATAGTTCCTCTGTTGTTATCAGTGTGTGGAATAGTGTCCCATGATTGGTGCTAGTGGGAGAAATAGTGCCCCATTATTAGTGTCAGAGGAAGGAATGGTGCCCCATTATTGGTGTCAGTGGGAGGAATAGTGCCCCATCATTGGTGTCAGTCAGAGGAATAATGCCCCATCATTGGTATCAGTGGGAGGAATAGTGCCCTATCATTGGCGTCAGTCAGAGGAATAATGCCCCATCATTGGTATCAGTGGGAGGAATAGTGCCCCGTCATTGGTATCAGTGGGAGGAATAGTGCCCCATCATTGGTATCAGTGGGAGGAATAGTGCCCCGTCATTGGTATCAGTGGAAGGAATAGTGCCCCATCATTGGTATCAGTGGGGGGAATAGTGCCCCATCATTGGCATCGGTGGGGGGAATAGTGTCCCATCATTGGTATCGGTGGGGGGAATAGTGCCCCATCATTGGTATCGGTGGGAGGAATAGTGCCCCATCATTGGTATCGGTGGGGGGAATAGTGCCCCATCATTGGTATCAGTGGGGGGAATAGTGCCCCATCATTGGTATCAGTGGGGGGAATAGTGTCCCATCATTGGTATCGGTGGGGGGAATAGTGTCCCATCATTGGTATCGGTGGGGGGAATAGTGCCCCATCATTGGTATCAGTGGGAGGAATAGTGCCCCGTCATTGGTATCAGTGGAAGGAATAGTGCCCCGTCATTGGTATCAGTGGAAGGAATAGTGCCCCATCATTGGTATCAGTGGGGGGAATAGTGCCCCATCATTGGTATCAGTGGGGGGAATAGTGCCCCATCATTGGTATCAGTGGGGGGAATAGTGCCCCATCATTGGTATCAGTGGGAGGAATAGTGCCCCGTCATTGGTGTCAGTGGGAGGAATAGTGCCCCGTCATTGGTATCAGTGGGAGGAATAGTGCCCCATCATTGGTATCAGTGGAAGGAATAGTGCCCCATCATTGGTATCAGTGGAAGGAATAGTGCCCCATCATTGGTATCGGTGGGGGGAATAGTGCCCCATCATTGGTATCGGTGGGGGGAATAGTGTCCCATCATTGGTATCGGTGGGGGGAATAGTGCCCCATCATTGGTATCGGTGGGAGGAATAGTGCCCCATCATTGGTATCGGTGGGAGGAATAGGGTCCCATCATTGGTATCGGTGGGAGGAATAGTGCCCCATAATTGGTATCAGTGGGAGGAATAGTGCCCCATCATTGGTATCAGTGGGAGGAATAGTGCCCCATCATTGGTATCAGTGGGAGGAATAGTGCCCTATCATTGGTATCAGTGGGGGGAATAGTGCCCCATCATTGGTATCAGTGGGAGGAATAGTGCCCTATCATTGGTATCAGTGGGAGGAATAGTGCCCTATCATTGGTATCAGTGGGAGAAATAGTGCCCTATCATTGGTATCAGTGGGAGGAATAGTGCCCTATCATTGGTGTCAGTGGGAGGAATAGTGCCCTATCATTGGTATCAGTGGGAGGAATAGTGCCCTATCATTGGTATCAGTGGGAGGAATAGTGCCCTATCATTGGTGTCAGTCAGAGGAATAATGCCCCATCATTGGAGTCAGTGGGAGGAATAATGCCTCATCACTGGTGTCTGTGGGAGGAAAGGTACCCCGTTATTGGTGTTAGTGAGAGGAATATGGCCTCTTTGTTGATGTCTGTGGGAGGAAAGGTACCCCTTTATTGGTATCAGTGTCTGGAATAGTGCTCAATTGTTAGTGCCAGTGGCAAGAATTGTAGTTTCCTGTTGTTGGTGTCAGGAGGAGGAAAGTTGCTCCATTGTTGGTGTCAGTGGGAGGAGTAGTGCCCCATCTGTAGTGTCAGTTGGAGGAACAGCACTCTTCCAAGTGACACTCCAACACCAAAAGTCTCCAGCATTGATATTCAGGGTCATTCACTTTTGTATATGCTCCAAGTCCTTCGCTGCTCTTCTTCTGGCCAAATGACATCACAGCAGGCACCATTGGGCATGAAATGTGCCGGCAAAGATAGAGGGCCCTCTTTTTACAGTGGTTGGTAGACCACAAGCCATAGTTTGAGCTCCAGCAGTATAATAGATGTAAATTATGCGTGAAGAAACAGTGATTGGTAATGTGTGAGATAATATGGTCGTCCCGGGTCTCTGTACACTAAGACATAAATAAAAGAGTGGAGAGACTATTCTACTTGATCTACACTACACAAGGACAGACTGTTTTCATACAAAGCATTTATGTGATAAGACATGTCGGGACACGGGCGTCTGTTCAGCCAGAGAAGAGCTTGTCACATTTCATTGTTTATAATTACACGCCGTCAGCGCATTATGTTTCTGTTGTCGCATTGATGGTGATTACATACCTCTCCAGCGTACTTTTGTAATAATGCGATATTGAATTCTTGCTGACAATAGCACATGTGATGGCTCTACCCTCGTACACCATCTGATGCGCTCAGCTCGGAGCAGACAACAAAAGGAGTTCCAGAGTTGTGTGACCAAAATAGCGAGTAGGTGTCAAATGTAGAAATTACAGATTTTCCGTTCCCCTCAAAAGTTTCTAAACAGGTTTTTTTTTTTATTTTTTGCAATTTCAGCATTTATATTAAAATACTCATGAAACTGCTGACTGCGGAATGGAACATGCAAGCTAAACTTGTCTGTTTTTCATTTTGTTTATCTTTTTATGGGTATTAAAACTTTTCTTCTAACTGTGCATAAGGACGAGGTAAATAATAGATTCACATACTGTGAATGGGTCTTTGACTTTAGGGGTAAATGCCTGAGGTCATGTGCCAATGCTAACCAATCAGATCTACTCTGATCCAGGGGCGGACTGACAACTCATGGGGCCCCCGGCAATAGGGGATCATGGGCCCATGTGCCCTTGCCCAAACTCAAAAAAGCCTATGAAAAAGGTACCAGGAGCATCTCATGGGGCCCCCTACTGACCTCGGGCCCTCGGGCAGTGCCCGAGTTTCCAAATGGTCAGTCCGCCCCTGCTCTGATCTGACCCTGGCATCCATAGAGAAAGAAGTGGAAGTACAGTGTGGTTTTCAAACCCAGAACCACTGCACTAGGCTACATGGATGTTGAAACTGTATCACCAATGGAGTTCAGTGGGCCCCCTGGGGGGGGGGGGTGCAGAGGGTGTAGGGTGTTATTTCATCTATTTATTTTTTCTGAATAGGTCAACTGTCACTTTAAAAGAATCAGAGGAGTTTAGAGAAGAGTCCTTCCATCTATTGATGCTCACCTTCATCACCTCTATTTTGCTCTATTGCTTGATAACACTTCAGTTGATGTATGGAGGTCAGGAATGGGCTCAGCACAGGTGGTGCTGGGGCTCACCTGCCTTGTGGGCTGCAGTACCAGTGCTGGCCAGCGGATGCTCTCAGCAGCCAGAATCTCACTCCTGCAATCAAGCCATCACCTGAGGCTGATTGCAGGAGGTGTATTTAAGCAATGGCCAGGCCTGCAGTCAGTGCCTTGGTGTTTGTTTCCCATGAGCCCCTGTACCTGGTCCTGTCGTCTGCCTGCCTGCCAGCTTCCCCTGCTTAACTCTGACACTGATCGAACTCTGCCTGCACTGACCTCGGCTATTCCTGACCTTTCTCCTGCCTGCTCCGTTTGTACCTTGTCTGCCCGATTGCTCCTGACCTGGCCTGCCTGACCACTCTACCTCTCCAGCCTGACTACGCCTGTCTGTGTTCCTGAACATACTGACATTAGTTGGAGGTTTGGTTTTGTTTGTACTGTGCATTGTATACTTGTCTAGTTCCTAATAAATTATATTCTTATACATCACTCCTGAAGCCTGCGTTTCCCTGTGTCAGTCCACACACCTCTGGTCATACCCGGATCCATGACAATGGAGAAGCATCTGACCCCCACCAATGATGTAGTGGCCAAGAGGTCCCAGGACTGTGGCGTACAGGATGAAGGAACACAACCCTGTGTACATGGAGATTATGCAAATTTGGAACAGAGCAAAGAAAGTTCTTCCTTCAAGAGAACCTGTCACTTTGTCCATTCCAAGTCTCATTAAAGAGAAAATTCACTCCCCCTTTTAGTGATTGTATTTACAAATTATTTAGGTATCAGTATACTTTAAATGGAGGCAAATGCAATAAGCTGGGCTCCTCTCAGTGAGCTGGGAACACCTGGGTAGACAATAGCTTGTGGGTGGAGCTGGGAGCACATATATCCGTAAAACGTTCAGAAGAGAGTTTACAGCTTTCCTCCTATAAAAGGTCTCAAGCGTTCCCATCTTAGAAGTCTGAAGTGTTCTCATCTACCAAAAGACACCCCACTAGAAAGAGATATATAAAACCGCTGAGAGGAGGATTTTGGCTCCCCAGTGAACATCTGTTTAATATACCAAGCTGTGAATATTGTATGCTTTCTATAGCCTGATTCTGTCATTTCATCTGACATTTTCCCTAGAAAGTTAAAACTAAAGCGCTAAAGTGACTTTGGGGAAAGTGAACATAAAGCTGCATCACAACTGGTAAAATTCAACTTAAAGGGAGCGTGTCCTTGTCATATAAATATTACGTGAGAAACGTGTACTCCGAGCCATGGAAGGATCATTCATTCCTTTTACTAAAGGCATATTATAAGGTATATTAGAAGTTTTGTATTTAAAGAGTAAGTCTAGATGAATTAAGAGTGCAAGAGACAAAACTTTATCAGGGTTTTATTTCTGTCTGTATCTCAGCTGTGGACCAAATGGAAGGCCAACTGATGGTTGGGATGATTACAACACAATGGTGGCGGCAGAGGTCTGCCCAAATGTAAACGGCCCAAGGCCTACTTCCACAATTGTCTCTTTCACATGAACACAGGTACCAACCCTGGGGATGGGCTCAGTTTTCCCAGGGACAACTTCAGCAGTGTTGCCCCTGCTTTTTTGGGCTTCCAAAGACAGGGGCGGACTGACAACTCATGGGGCCCCCCGGGCAATAGGAGATCATGGGGCCCCAGCAGGATTACACATAAATAGATCAACGTGGATACGCAGATCCCCTAATAGAGTAACAGAAATAGTAATCAAACGAAACAGAGACTACAAGGATCCAAAACGTTCTTGACAATACCTTACTTTTTACTTTTTATTACTTCCCGTCCAGATGTAAATAGAAATGGGAGAAAGGGACAAAGCCCAAACATGCCTTCAAATGATAAAAAAAAACCCACATCAACAACAACCACTGGTTCACCTGAGATGTCTCATCAAAAAGAATGGAAGACGCACGTGGGAGGGGGAGGAGTGGAGCCACACACCTGATATAAAATGTCAAACCTGCAAAAGTCGGTCCACTATCAGTTGAGGAGGGGCGAGCCCAGGTGTATCCAGCCAGCCCTGCCATACCTGCTGTAACTTACGATAAGCATTGCGATGTTGGTATGTGAGTTTCCCCCGCGGAAGTAAAGAATTAACATAATCTATGCATTGCTTATGAGTTGGAGGAGCCGATGATAACCAGTACCTTGCTATCAACTTCCTAGCCCAGGGGTGGACTGACTATTTGGAAACTGCCTGAGGGCCTGGGGTCAGTAGGAGGCCCCATGAGATGCCCCTGGTACCTTTTTCATAGGCTTTTTTAAGTTTGGGCAAGGACACAGGGGCCCCATGATCCCCTATTGCCCGGGGGCCCCATGAGTTGTCAGTCCGCCCCTGCCTGGTAGATAAATCAGCAGAAATCACCCTCCCTAGCTCTGCCTATGCTGAACTGATGGATGCTCATAGATATCTGAAGGGCGCCCTTTCTTTTTTTGTACCATGTTTAAATAAACCTGAAAGAAGCAATATATGCCCTGTGCGATGATTAGCAGAGATGAGGCATCATTAGCTATGATCAGGATTAGACTGATTGACACATTTGTCTTCTGTTTGCTTGGAATAAATAAACCTGACCTTTCCATCAGACCAGCAGACCACTATAGGAATAGTCAGCATATTGATCCCTCCAAGGTGATAACTGCCTGTCCCCAGTTTGCCATCATCTTCCCATTTATTTCTTTTCTCCATATTTTTTAATATAAAAGAGAAAACCTTTAATTTTCTCTGCCTTGCAGCTACTCCTCTCTGCTCATTTCTGAGAGAACATAAATAAGCACCTTAAAGAAAAGGGCTAAATACCCAGAAAAATACACCAAAGACTTCTACTGGAGATTTACACATGTAAGCAGATTTAAGCTGGGACACGGTGAAAGTGTACACTCATGCCCTCTAGAGGATGTGAGAGGCATTTTCCTGAACATGGGGTATGGCATAGAGCTGGCTGTCTCGTTATGAATGACAACTCACCCCAACAGACATTTAGCTTGACTCTTGGATACTGTCACTCACTCTCTTCTCTGGCCGGACACCACTGATATAACTCTTTGACACTCTTCACCCTTTGTATAGCATTTTGGAGCTGGTGCCGCATAGCTTGCACTAGTCTTCACCAGCCCCGCACTCATCACCTCTCCTGGTGACACCATTATCTGTATTAGCCTCTTTGTTCCTTCTCTTGCACTGTCATATCATCCACTCCAACATGACATGGTAACATACAGATAAACAGCAGGAAACTCAACACCATACTCCATCTATGCTTTTATCCCCCAAGGCTTCAATTAGACTTCCCAGGCCAGGTCCCTACGTTGCCCCGAACCGCAATCAGTCCCAAGCTGGGGTTACCGATCACTAGGGAACACATAGGCTCCTTCACCACCAGGGATGTCACCTATGCCAAGACGTCTCAAGTTCCTGGCCAGCTGGTTGCTGTCCATAATTTAACACTTGTACTGTAATACACAGGTCTTCTCCTTACAATGACCATGTTATTTGTAGCGCCACCCTCATGAGGGTCGCTGTGTTTCTAGGTACCCCTAAGCTCCATATAGCCAGCCAACACACATTTTCCACACTTGCATCCACAGTCAGTGAATAGTCCTTGAACTTGTTTTTTGTTATTTTATTAGGGGAAATAACTTGGATATGGAAAAAGGGATTATAGGATGCCCAATTTAATTGAATCAAAGAACGGGGACAACTTCCTTCCTATTTACAGAGAGACCCTGGACTGTTCTTTCCATCAGTCTTTGCGGATCAGTAGCAACTGCCTCTTACAGGCGAGGAACTCACAGCCCCTCTGAAATTAACTGCTGCTTCTTGCAAACTACACAGAGATGTCTCCTCTCCCCTATAGAATTGCTCCCAGCTCCACAGCCTGCAGACACTACCAGCCCTCCTGGCTGCTATGAAGATCTCCCAGGACAAGGATAGAGGATTAAGCACAGCATTGTCTTTGAAAACTTGCTACATGTGGCAGTCTCTCCCCTTCTATATCCCTGGGTGTACTCACTCTGTCTGGTGTACTCACTCTGTCCTCCTTGCTCCCAGGCAATGATCCTGTTGCCATACTGCTGAATGGACTCTCCTTAGCCAGTCCAATCCCAGCCTCCCCCCCCAGACCTAGGGGACCCCTCCAAAGTCACCAACAGTCTCCCCAGCACTCCATCCTCCACCTGACTCCTGAGCTGGCATGAATATCCCATATTTATGAGCTGTCCACCATCTCTACCAGGGCCTCCAAACCTGGGATTGGTTAAACTCCCATGAACATGCACCTCTTATTGCCTACTGGTTTCTGGAAGGTTCCCATGGTCCTCCAGAACTAGGTGGAGGTGATAGAGTCCCAGCCTGTTAAGCCATCCAGCTTGACCTGCAGTAACCTGACCTTAATCACAGACTCATACACAATAGCTTTTCCTACACTATTCTACTAGCACACTAGAGGGTGCTACATACACTCACCACCCACTTAGGTACACCTGTTCAATTGCTTGGTAACAAAAATTGCTAATCAGCCAATCACATGGCAGCAACTCAATGCATTTAGGCATAAGAAGACTTGCTGAAGTTCAAACAGAGTATCAGAACGGGGGAAAAAAGGGGATTTAGGTGACTTTGAATGTGGCATGATTGTTGGTGCCAGACGGGCTGGTATAAATATTTCAAAAACTGCTGATCTACTGGGATTTTAATGCACAACCATCTCTAGGGTTTACATAGAATGGTCCAAAAAAGAGAAAATATCCAGTGAGCGGCAGTTGTGTGGACAATAATGCCTTGTTGATGTCAGAGGAAAATGGGCAGACTGGTTGCTGCGACATTCAGATGGTTGGGTCAGAATTTGGCATAAACAACATGAAAGCATGGATCCATCCTGCCATGTATCAACAGTTCAGGCTGGTGGCGGTGGTGTCATGGTGTGGGGGAGATTTTCTTGGCACTAGCAAGATGTACCTAATAAAATGGCCGGTGAGTGTATGTGATATGCCAAGCATGCACCACTTTTGCGTATCTCTGAATAACTTCAGACCAGGCAGAAAATGTTTAATAGCAGACTTCTCTTTACTGAAGGCATTCTTCCATTACAGTTGGATTTCCATCAGAGTTCCAACAAACATCAAAGCAGTATTCAGTACATCCCTTTACCCTGGTGCCTCCTAATGCCTCTGCTTGATTGTATATCATACCTCTGTAGCGCTCACCCCCTAAAGGGCCCGCTGAGTAGTCCCAGGGTTCTTTCCCAAGCTAACGTATATTTAGCCAGGAACACCATCTCAGTCACTCTTCTGGCTCAATGAATGGTCTAGAGCACAGGTGTCAAACTGGCGGCCACCCAGCTGTTGCCAAACTACTAGTCCCATGAAACATTGCAAGATTGACAGTTACAAGCATGACTCCCAAAGGCAGAGGCATGATGGGACTTGTACTTTGGCAACAGCTGGAGGGACGCCAGTTTGACACCCATGGTCTAGAGCAGTGGTTCTTAACCTTTTTGGAGGTACTGAACCCCACCAGTTTCATATGCGCATTCACCGAACCCTTCTTAATTGGAAAAATAAAATATGATTTTTAAAATTCAAAACATAGGTATATATTTATACATAGGTGCACAAAATGAACAAAACCATTAAGAACAAAGAACAAAACCATTAAAACATGATTTTCACACAAAAACAAAATAATGAATATTTACCGCAAATCAGTGTGACTTCTGCTGTTGTCTTTCAGAGGCCAGTTCAGAAATGCGCGGCATTACCTTGGCAAGTGCCACTCTCATGTCATTTTCGCAACAAAGTCTGTTCCTTTTCTTCGTCTTTATGTCCAGCATCCTCGAAAAGGATTGCTCGCAAAGATATGTTGTAACAAACGGTATGAAAATTCATCCCCCATAGTAATTCATCCCCCATATAGTAATTCATCCCCCATAGTAATTCATCCCCCCATATAGTAATTCATCCCCCATATAGTAATTCATCCCCCATAGTAATTCATCCCCCATATAGTAATTCATCCCCCATAGTAATACATCCCCCATATAGTAATACATCCCCCATATAGTAACTCATCCCCCATATAATAATTCATCCCCCATATAGTAATTCATCCCCCATATAGTAATTCATCCCCCCTATAGTAATTCATTCCCCATATTAATTCATCCCCCATATTAAGTCCCCAAGTCCCCCCTGTGTCAATTCACTTACCTTTGCTCCGCGCGTTCCTCTCGCTGTATTCCCGCGCCGTTCCGGTCTTCAGGGCGGACTGTGAGAGGAGCCTAGCTCCTCTCACGTTCGTCACGCTGCCCCGCCTACACACATCCTGACAGCCAATCACTGGCTATCAGGATGTGAGTGGCAGCGAGACTGGCCAATCATTGCATTTGAGTCCCTGCCGCCCGAGAGGAGGGAGGGGAGCGGGCGCCCGGCACACAAGAGCCGCGGCTTGCCGACCACTGGGCTAAGCGATGTTGCGTGACCACCTGCAGCCAATGATGGACAAGCGGGGCATGTCATCACAAATCATATGAGTCGGGTGTGGGTCACCTCCGCCGAACCCCCGAGACTGACTCACCGAACCCCTGGGGTTCGATCGAACCCAGGTTAAGAACCACTGGTCTAGAGGTATCCTTTTGTTAGGCTTTATTATAACTTGAACTTGGATGGGGAGTAGGGTAACTGTGGGATACTCCAGTGACAGAATGCGTCCCTCCAGGAACTGGAAAGGACCCCATGTACGTGCATAATTAACTCTTTTCTCTTCTGTACCATACAGCTAGGTCCCTAGGTTCTCCGGCCCAGAGGAAACCCACACAGGCACAGGGAGAACATGCAAACGCCAGGCGGACCCTGATGTATTGGGGGGGACTCTTGGGACCCTGATGTAAGCGGTAGTGACTACGGGGACCAGGATTTAAGGAGGGGGGCTCTGGGGAACCATGATGTAAAGGGAGGGCCTATGGGGACCCTGATGTAAGGTGGGGGACTCTGGACACCATGATGTATTGGGGGTGGGATTTTTGGGATCCTGATGTAAGGAGGGAGGACTTTAGGAAACCTAATTTAAGGAGGGGGCTCTGGGGGACCCTGATATAAGGGGATGGGCTATGGAGACCCTAATGCACATAAGGTGGGGGGACTCTGGAGACCATGATTTAAGGAGGGGGAACTTGGGGACCCTGATGCTAGGGGAGGGATTGTGGGGACCCTCTCCTGTATCCTGACCATCTTCTGAGGTGGAGCTCCAATAGGAAGAGGTGGAGCCTAAAGTGGAAGGGGTGGAGTATACAGATGAAAGGGTGGGTCCTAAAAAGGAAGGGGTGGGGCAAATTTAGATGGGGAGCACGTGATTTTCATCTTGCCTAGGGCAGCACAAAACTGAAATACACCACTGCTTAGGAGGGATTTTTCTCACTTCCTGTTGTGGCTCTGGGACCGGAAATGAAGAGAAATCTCCCTGCAAAACCAGTTTTAAAGAGATAGGCGGAGCTGGGAGCCCCGGAAAAGAATAACAGACTCTCAATTAGGACGTTCCCAGGGTGTCAGTAGTCAGGGAGTTTTAAATAAAACAAATATTCACGTCTGACAGGAGTTCCTCTTTAACTATTAAACAATCATATAAATGCAAAAAACGAAAAGCAGGAATTCTCTCTCTGGTGGCTTTTGAGCCCAAAATCTAATAATTGCCAAGTCGTTTTTTTTGTCACTTCTTACGGAAAGTAATTTCATTTAATCAGAGAAATGGATTATAATACAGAACATTACGGAAGCGGTCTTCCATCAGTTCCAGCAATGGGATTGAAGACTGAAGAATGGAGAAGATTTGATGCTTTTATGTAGGAAAAAGGAAGACGATAAAATGACGAGCTGAAGACGAAATTTAATGAAAGGGTGAAACAAGGGGATTGATGGCCTAAACCACAGAAGAGCCGTGACAAATGACTTTGTGCTTGTAGCGGGCTGGAACAGGTCAATCAATCCCCCCCGACACTCACACAGCTGACGGGTAATAACTTTACAGGAACATGAGGACAAAAAGTTACCGCCTGGGTGACAAGGTGCTCCGAGGATTTACACTCCGGAAAAACACAAGCGCTACATTGTGGATACTGTCAGGATATTCTGCAAGTGGATTCATCATGACTTATGAATATAATGAGCACAGGTCATGGATCTGCAGCTGCTGAAATGAGAAAAAATGAGTGCTAAGCCAGAAGTCCTGCATTTCATATGAACACAAGTCCCAGAGTTGGATGACATACTGCACTGCCAGCATCCCTTTATGCCGGCCACAAACAAGTCTTTCTAAAAGATCTAAATTGACAAATTGACACAAAGGAAGGATTGATCTGGTAGAACTTGATTTTCATGTGTTTTCACTTTTTTCTGAATTTCTAAAGCTATAAAAAGGGAAAACTTTTGTTGAAGGAGCCTGTCAACAAACTGTCAACCAAACAACGTCCGCATCCAAACAGATGGGGGTACTTTTCAAGTATTCTGCCAGTCCTTAACCCCTTAGTGAGGGAGGTTAATGCCTGAGCACAATTTTTCAACTTTGACACGTGTTAGTAAAACTGTACATATCATCACAACTACTTTCTGTATCTAGGTGGATTATGCCATGTTTAACCACTTCAAGTCCGGACCAGGGGCGGACTGACCATTTGGAAACTCGGGCAGTGCCCGAGGGCCCAGGGTCAGTAGGGGGCCCCATTAGATGCCCCTGGTACCTTTTTCATAGGCTTTTTTGAGTTTGGGCAAGGACACAGGGGCCCCATGATCCCCTATTGCCTGGGGGCCCCATGAGTTGTCAGTCCGCCCCTGGTCTGGACACTTTCACCCCTTTCCTGCCCAGGCCAATTTTCAGCTTTCAGTGTTATTATTATTCTATCTATCCATTCAGTTGTATCCGACCCTTGGCGATTGCATGGACCAGGAGCGGACTGACCATTTGGAAACTTGGCACTGCCCGAGGGCCCGGGGTCAGTAGGGGGCCCCATGAGATGCTCCTGGTACCCTTTTCATAGGCATTTTTGAGTTTGGGCAAGGACACAGGGGCCCCATGATCTCCTATTGCCCAGGGGCCCCATGAGTTGTCAGTCCGCCCCTGGCATGGACCGTCACTTGCAAGCAACTTCTTTCATGAATTCTCTTAGCAATTATGTTGTAGGGTAGGTTGCCAGGTCTTTCCTCAACCCCCACCATGTAGGAGATCCCACGTGGCCAGGGATGAAACTAGGACAATTTAGACAGGAGCCAATTAACCTACCAGCATGTCTTTGGAGTGTGGGAGGAAACTGGAGTACCCGGAGGAAACCCCCGAGAGCACAGGGAGAACATGCAAACTCCATGCAGGAGGGACCATGGTTGGGAATCGAACCCATGAGCCAATTACTGCAAGGCAGAAGTGCTAACCACTAAGCCACTGTGCCGCCCATTATTATTATTATAATTATAATACAGGATTTTTATAGCACCAGTTTGCAATATACAGCAACAATACAAGAGGGTTAGGAGAGCCTGATCCTGGGAGCTTACAATCTAAGTACACTTTGAATGACGATTGCGCGGTCATGCAACACTGTACCCATATGAATTTTTTAGCATTTTTTTGAGACAGATAAAACTTTATATTGGTGGTATTTATTCACCACTGGGATTTTTCTTTTTTTGCTATATAAATGAAAAAGTCCCAAAATTTTGAAAAAAGTGTTTTTCTTGTAAAATTTTGCAAATAAATAATCTTTCTTCATAAATCTTGGCCAAAATGTATTCAGTTATCTTTTTAGTAAAAACAAAACAACCCAAATTAGTTTATAAGCAAAAATTATAGTTTTTCTAAATTTTTTTTTACATTTTTATTTTTTTTTAATATTATAATTTATGGTCTTTTTTTTTTTTTTTTTAACATACTGTCACCCTAGCAGTACAGTGTCACCATAGTGGGGGGTCATGAAGATTTTTTTTTCTTTTTTTACACTGATTGCTTTTACACCCATAAAGGCTGTAAAAAGCAATCATTTCTCCTTCTCTCTGTCTGCATTCTTGCAGCCCTTGAGAAATACTGTGAGAGCTGTGATTGGTCACAGCTTGTCACATGGTACAAGGCTGTTGTGAATAGCCCTGTACCATATGACCTCTGTGATCATTCACAGATTTCACACGTAGTAAGCAATGATGTCAGAAGTGACATCTTGCTTACTACTATTCATGTGATCACTGATTGGCCAATCAGTGATCACATGATCGGGACCTCACACAGAGGTCCTGTACAGCGATCAGTGTTCCAGTACCGGATTGCGGTGCCGAGCGCTCCCAGGGAGCGCACACAGGCAGTGAATGCGGGTGACGTTTAGAAACGACAACCCACTTCAGCAGTGCTCCTATCTGGCCCATGTCTATAAAGTGGTTAATTCCAGGCAAATTAGCCTTTCATTTGGTGGTAAATGGTAATGGATATCTCCTGTTTGTTTTGGCCAAAATTAGTAAAAAAAAAAAAAAATCATTTTTTAAATGTAGCTGTATATTGCTTGCTATTACCATCATTTATCACAAAAGGACAACCCAAAATAAATTCTCCTGTTCCTGATGATCGCAGCGATAGTATGTATATGACAAAATCTGAGTGTATTTTGGGTAACACAATGATTTCCTATGATTGTCATCTCCATCTAGTGGCGTACTGCAGTATTTTTTCTGATTACGGCATTTCAGGAAAAATAGAGCATTGTGGCCATTAGATGGTGCTGATGATCAAAGAAAATCTACATTTTAAGCAAAATACAGTCAGTGTGGGTGAATACTTGTCACATTTGTCCAATGATTTTATATATATATATATATATATATATATATATATATATAGAGGGAGAGAGAGAGAGATCCTTTAGTGTTTAGATTTAGATATACAGTATATGTTAGAATAGCTGCTATAGTGGGAAACAGGACCCCAAATCCACCCCAGCTATAATTTTAAGAACTATGGCTGAGACACATTCAAGATTTGTATTCTGTCCAGGAACATTCTGCAAAAATCAGGAAGGTTGGGGGCACTGCCTGATTCAGCATTGCAGCTCTCTGCCTGAACTTGTGTAGCATCACCAGATCTGTCAAAAAAGCAGAAAGGGGATCCAGGAATGACCTGCCTGGCTGTGCAGTGTGGCAGAGATATCTACATCACAAGAACGACTGAACAGAACTAAAAGTCCTTTAGCAGGTAAATCAGCAGACATGCATGTGTGTACGTGTGTTCAGCCATTTGTCTGGAGTACCACTTTAATGCCGCAACAGATATAGTGACATATAAACAACAACATCCCCCTTCTGGGAGTGATCACTGTCATTCATTAGTGGGAAGGCAATTATTTCCCAAAGAATTCATACTATTCTAAAGCTTTGGGTTGGCTGGTCAGACAGAGAATGCATTATCTTTAATTATAAATGGAATATTTTGGTTCTCAGAGGATTTTCACCCACTTCATGTTTCAAAGCAAAATATTAATTAGGCTGTATATTTCATTAAAACATCTGAGTTCAATTATTTAAAGTGCTTTAAAAAAGATTTGACTGCAGTTATTTTTGTCATTTAGTTATGTTATCTCTCTTCAGCCACAGCTTTTCTTAATGGGCTCATTTACTAAGAGAGTCATTTTCACTCTGATCTTCTTTTTCCTCTCTCTCCTTTCCCCTCCATTCTCTCTCTTCCTTTCTACCTTCTCTTCACTGTTTCATCTCTCTCCTTTCCACTCTGTTCTCTCTTCCTTCCTACCTCCTCTTCTCTGTTTCCTTTCTCTCCTTTCCCTTCCCTTTCTTCCCTCCTACCTCCTCTTCTCTGTTTCCTCTCTCCTTTTACTTCCTCCTCTTCTCTGTTTCTGCTCTCCTTTCCCTTCTGTCTCCTCCTCCCTTCCCCTCTTCTCTCTTTCCTCTCTGTGTGTTCCCTTCTGTCTCTTCCTTCCTTCTCTGTTTCCTTTCTCTCCTTTCCCTTCCTCCTCTTCTCTTTCCCTTCCCTTCTGTCTCTTCCTCCCTTCCTTCTTTTCTCTGTTTCCTCTCTCTCCTTTTCCTTATCTCTCTTCCGCCTCTTCTCTGTTTCCTCTCTCTCTTTTCCCTTCCCTTCCCTTCCCTCTCTTCCTTCCTACCTCCTCTGTTTCCTCTCTCCTTTTACTTCCTCCTGTTCTCTGTTTCTGCTCTCTCCTTTCCCCTCTGTTTCCTCCTCCCTTCCCCTCTTCTCTGTTTCCTCTCTGTGTGTTCCCTTCTGTATCTTTCTTCCTTCTCTGTTTCCTTTCTCTCCTTTCCCTTCCTCCTCTTCTCTTTCCCTTCCCTTCTGTCTCTTCCTCCTTTTCTCTGTTTCCTCTCTATCCTTTTCCTTCCCTTCCCTCTCTTCCTCCTCTTCTCTGTTTCCTCTCTATCCTTTTCCTTCCCTTCCCTCTCTTCCTCCTCTTCTCTGTTTCCTTTTTCTCCTTTTCCTTCCCTTCCCTTATGTCTATTCCTCCTCTTCTCTGTTTCCTCTGTCTTCTTTTCCTTCCCTTCTGTCTCTTCCTCCTTTCCTCCTCTCCTCTGTTTCCTCTCTCTTCTTTCCCTTCTGTCTCCTCTTGCCTTCCTCCTCTCTCTCCTTTTCATTTCCTCTTACTCCATTCTTTCTCTTCTTCCATGTTCCCTTTTCTCCATTTCCTATTTCTACTTTTCTTTCCTTTTTGTCTCTTCTTCCCTCCCCTCTTTTTTTCTTCCCCATTCTCTCCTTTCTTCTCTCCCTCCCAATCCTCCTTCCCTTGTATCTCTCTTCCTCATACTCTGACTCACTGACAGTTGGATCTCCCTCTCCCCCTTGCAGCCCCATGAAGTAGAATATTGTTTGCAGTAATGTACTACATTGGGCTGATTGTAGCCTATTGTCTCTTTTAAATTACCTAAGTAGAAAGAAGAAAGCTCGAGAAACTGACATCCATTCCCCTTTTATTCTACTGTTTCACCGAGGAGAGCAATGCAAAAAAACAAAAAAGCCTTTTGAACCCATTGTAACAATGCCATCAATAGAATCTCCCCGACAGTATTTGTATTTGTTGGTGGGGAGTCTACCTGACGTTGTGGAGGAATATTGTATGGCTTCCTTTTCTCTGATAATTAGGCTCATGGTGTCTTCATAGTAAATAGTTTTATGCACAGCTCTTTATTATTTCAAACTTTGGATGTTTATTTGGCGCGCTACTTGGACTGTATAAGCGTGGGATCTCAATTCTGTGTTTTCCCTGTTATCAAGCTGTTCCCCCGATTTATGGAATGCTGCTGAACCGGAGGTAGTGTGCCCAGTGATAATTTGATTGACCCATTAAAAATCTGTATCCAGCGTCTAATTTTTTTTGTGTTTAAACAGGAGAACAAAAGGCATCAGGCGTGTTTCGGGGGCCAAACAGTCCTTCATCAGCATGAATCACAGTATCTAATGGATTCAGAGCTAGGCTTTGGGGCATATCAATCAAAGCCAGGAGGGTAAAACAGTGTTGGCATGCCCAAGTCAAAAGGATACAATAGATCCATCAAACAAAAAGGAGAGGGCGCACCGGCCTAGCGCATTATCCTTAACCATTTCCTGTCCGGACACCTTTACCCCCTTCCTGTCCAGGGCAATTTTCAGCTTTCTGTGCTATCACACTGTGAATGACAATTGCGCGGTCATGCAACACTGTACCCATATGAATTTTTTACCATTTTTTTGAGACAGATAAAGCTTTATGTTGGTGATATTTATCTACCGCTGGGATTTTTATTTTTTTGCTATGTAAATGAAAAAGTCCAAAAATTTTGAAAAAAAGTGTTTTTCTTATAAACGTTTGCAAATAAATAATCTTTCATCATAAATCTTGGCCAAAATGTATTCCGTTATCTTTTTATTACAAAAAAAAAAATAAGCCAAATTAGTTTATAACCAAAAATGATAATTTTTAAACTTTTTTTACATTTTTATTTTATTTTTTTTATATTATTATTTATGTTTTTTTTTTTTTTACATACTGTCACCCTAGCAGTACAGTGTCACCATGGTGACACTGTACTACTTGTGGGGGGTGATGAAGATTTTTTTTATTTTTACAGTGATTGCTTTAACACCCATATAGGATGTAAAAGCAATCATTTCTCTTTCTCTCTGTCTGCATTCTTGCAGCCATTGAGAACTAGTGAGCTGTGATTGGTCACAGCTTGTCACATGGTACAAGGCTGTTATGAATAGCCTTGTACCATGTGACCTCTGTGATCATTCACAGATTTCACACGTAGTAAGCAATGATGTCACAAGTGACATCTTGCTTACTACTTTGCATGTGATCACTGATTGGCCAATCAGTGATCACATGATCGGACCTCGTACAGAGGTCCCGTCTGACGATCGGTGTTTCACTGTGTCCGGAGGATACAGCGGACACCGGATTGTGGTGCTGCGCGCTCCCAGGGAGCGCGCACAGCTAGAAATGGCGGGTGTCGTTTATGAACGGCAACCCGCCCCTGGAGTGCCACCACCCTGCCGTTTATAAACAGCAGGCAGATGGCATGTGGTTAAAACAAGTATTTATTATAGAAAAGTGGTATTATACTAAAAAAATTGCAAATTTCGCAAACTCAGCATACAGAAACAGCACAGTCCAATCCACAATTCATCGTGTTACATGCAGGGCAAATAGGACCTCCAACAGACTCATTTCAAGGACTGGCTCTGAGGAAGAGGCTAGTCCCCACGGCTTTGTGGAGAGCTACCAAACCTAGGCCAGTTGGATCCCATAAAGGCCTCCTATCTACTGGTTTAGCATCCATAATTAGCCTCTCACTCCCACTTTGGATCAGAACACCGAGTGCAGGGGTCCTTTTGCTGAAACCATTCCTACAGAGGCGTCCCTAGGGTTAGTGTCACTCGGTGCGGTAACACGTGGTGTCACCCCGTCAGAGAGGAAGGAGCGGTGCTGGTGTAGCGGTAAAATGAGTATCCCGTGAATATATGTATCCGCTAAAGCACTGCGCATGTGTCGGTTTCAGGCCGAAGAAGCCAATATCCGACTTTAGCACAGAGCTGCCACAGTTAACCCACTTACAGGTTGCAAACCGCTGAAGATCACTATGGGTTGCAAGATCAGTTAACCCTGTAAAGGTTGAACCTATAGAACAGTGGTTCTCAACCTTTCTAATGCCGCGACCCCTTAATACAGTTCCTCATGTTGTGGTGACCCCCAACCATAAAATTATTTTCGTTGCTACATCATAACTGTAATTTTGCAGTGGGAGGACTAGCGCCCCATCACTGATGTCAGTGGGATGAATAGTGTCCCATCGTTGGTATCAGTGGGAGGAATAGTGCCCCATCATTGGTGTCAGTGGGAGGAATAGTGCCCCATCACTGATGTCAGTGGGATGAATAGTGTCCCATCGTTGGTATCAGTGGGAGGAATAGTGCCCCATCATTGGTATCAGTGGGAGGAATAGTGCCCCATCACTGATGTCAGTGGGATGAATAGTGTCCCATCCTTGGTATCAGTGGGAGGAATAGTGCCCCATCATTGGTGTCAGTGGGAGGAATAGTGTCCCATCGTTGGTGTCAGTGGGAGCAATAGTGCCCCATCATTGGTATCAGTGGGAGGAATAGTACCCCATCATTGGTATCAGTGGGAGGAATAGTGTCCCATCATTGGTATCAGTGGGAGGAATAGTGCCCCATCATTGGTATCAGTGGGGGGAATAGTGCCCCATCATTGGTATCAGTGGGAGGAATAGTGCCCCATCATTGGGATCAGTGGAAGGAATAGTGCCCCATCATTGGTATCAGTGGAAGGAATAGTGCCCTATCATTGGTATCAGTGGGAGGAATAGTGCCCCATCATTGGTATCAGTGGGGGGAATAGTGCCCCATCATTGTTATCAGTGGGAGGAATAGTGCCCCATCATTGGGATCAGTGGAAGGAATAGTGCCCCATCATTAGTATCAGTGGGAGGAATAGTGCCCCATCATTGGTATCAGTGGGGGGAATAGTGCTCCATCATTGGTATCAGTGGGAGGAATAGTGCCCCATCATTGGTATCAGTGGGAGGAATAGTGCCCCATCATTGGTGTCAGTGGGAGGAATAGTGCCCCATCATTGGTATCAGTAGGAGGAATAGTACCCCATCATTGGTATCAGTGGGAGGAATAGTGCCCCATCATTGGCGTCAGTGGGAGGAATAGTGCCCCATCATTGGCGTCAGTGGGAGGAATAGTGCCCCATCATTGGCGTCAGTGGGAGGAATAGTGCCCCATCATTGGCGTCAGTGGGAGGAATAGTGCCCCATCATTGGCGTCAGTGGGATGAATAGTGTCCCATCATTGGCATCAGTGGGAGGAATAGTGCCCCATCGTTGGTGTCAGTGGGAGGAATAGTGTCCCATCATTGGTGTCAGTGGGAGGAATAGTGTCCCATCATTGGTATCAGTGGGAGGAATAGTACCCCATCATTGGTGTCAGTGGGAGGAATAGTGTCCCATCATTGGTGTCAGTGGGAGGAATAGTGCCCCATCATTGGTGTCAGTGGGAGGAATAGTGCCCCATCATTGGTGCCAGTGGGAGGAATAGTGCCCCATCATTGGTATCAGTGGGAGGAATAGTACCCCATCATTGGTATCAGAAGGAGGAATAGTGCTTCATCATTGGTGTCAGTGGGAGGAATAGTACCCCATCATTGGTGTCAGTGGGAGGAATAGTGTCCCATCATTGGTGTCAGTGGGAGGAATAGTGCCCCATCATTGGTGTCAGTGGGAGGAATAGTGCTCCATCATTGGTGTCAGTGGGAGAAATAGTGCCCCATCATTGGTGTCAGTGGGAGGAATAGTGCCCCATCATTGGTGTCAGTGGGAGGAATAGTGCCCCATCATTAGTATCAGTGGGAGGAATAGTGCCCCATCATTGGCATCAGTGGGAGGAATAGTGCCCCATCATTGGGATCAGTGGAAGGAATAGTGCCCCATCATTGGTATCAGTGGAAGGAATAGTGCCCCATCATTGGTATCAGTGGGAGGAATAGTGCCCCATCATTGGTATCAGTGGGGGGAATAGTGCCCCTTCATTGGGATCAGTGGAAGGAATAGTGCCCCATCATTGGTATCAGTGGGGGGAATAGTGCCCCATCATTGGTATCAGTGGGAGGAATAGTGCCCCATCATTGGTATCAGTGGGAGGAATAGTGCCCCATCATTGGGATCAGTGGAAGGAATAGTGCCCCATCATTGGTATCAGTGGAAGGAATAGTGCCCCATCATTAGTATCAGTGGGAGGAATAGTGCTCCATCATTGGTATCAGTGGGAGGAATAGTGCCCCATCATTGGTATGAGTGGGAGGAATAGTGCCCCATCATTGGTATGAGTGGGAGGAATAGTGCCCCATCATTGGTATCAGTGGGAGGAATAGTACCCCATCATTGGTATCAGTGGGAGGAATAGTGCCCCATCATTGGCGTCAGTGGGAGGAATAGTGCCCCATCATTGGCGTCAGTGGGAGGAATAGTGCCCCATCGTTGGCGTCAGTGGGAGGAATAGTGCCCCATCGTTGGCGTCAGTGGGATGAATAGTGTCCCATCGTTGGCATCAGTGGGAGGAATAGTGCCCCATCGTTGGTGTCAGTGGGAGGAATAGTGTCCCATCATTGGTGTCAGTGGGAGGAATAGTGTCCCATCATTGGTATCAGTGGGAGGAATAGTACCCCATCATTGGTGTCAGTGGGAGGAATAGTGTCCCATCATTGGTGTCAGTGGGAGGAATAGTGCCCCATCATTGGTGTCAGTGGGAGGAATAGTGCCCCATCATTGGTGTCAGTGGGAGGAATAGTGCCCCATCATTGGTATCAGTGGGAGGAATAGTACCCCATCATTGGTATCAGTGGGAGGAATAGTGCTCCATCATTGGTGTCAGTGGGAGGAATAGTGCCCCATCATTGGTGTCAGTGGGAGAAATAGTGCCCCATCATTGGTGTCAGTGGGAGGAATAGTGCCCCATCATTGGCGTCAGTGGGAGGAATAGTGCCCCATCATTAGCATCAGTGGGAGGAATAGTGCCCCATCATTGGCATCAGTGGGAGGAATAGTGCTCCATCATTGGGATCAGTGGAAGGAATAGTGCCCCATCATTGGTATCAGTGGAAGGAATAGTGCCCCATCATTGGTATCAGTGGGAGGAATAGTGCCGCATCATTGGTATCAGTAGGAGGAATAGTGCCCCATCATTGGGATCAGTGGAAGGAATAGTGCCCCATCATTGGGATCAGTGGAAGGAATAGTGCCCCATCATTGGTATCAGTGGGGGGAATAGTGCCCCATCATTGGTATCAGTGGGAGGAATAGTGCCCCATCATTGGGATCAGTGGAAGGAATAGTGCCCCATCATTGGTATCAGTGGGAGGAATAGTGCCCCATCATTAGTATCAGTGGGAGGAATAGTGCTCCATCATTGGTATCAGTGGGAGGAATAGTGCCCCATCATTGGTATGAGTGGGAGGAATAGTGCCCCATCATTGGCGTCAGTGGGATGAATAGTGTCCCATCGTTGGCGTCAGTGGGAGGAATAGTGCCCCATCGTTGGCGTCAGTGGGAGGAATAGTGTCCCATCATTGGTGTCAGTGGGAGGAATAGTGTCCCATCATTGGTGTCAGTGGGAGGAATAGTACCCCATCATTGGTGTCAGTGGGAGGAATAGTGTCCCATCATTGGTGTCAGTGGGAGGAATAGTGCCCCATCATTGGTGTCAGTGGGAGGAATAGTGCCCCATCATTGGTGTCAGTGGGAGGAATAGTGCCCCATCATTGGTGTCAGTGGGAGGAATAGTGCCCCATCATTGGTATCAGTGGGAGGAATAGTACCCCATCATTGGTATCAGTGGGAGGAATAGTACCCCATCATTGGTATCAGTGGGAGGAATAGTGCTCCATCATTGGTGTCAGTGGGAGGAATAGTGCCCCATCATTGGTGTCAGTGGGAGAAATAGTGCCCCATCATTGGTGTCAGTGGGAGGAATAGTGCCCCATCATTGGTGTCAGTGGGAGGAATAGTGCCCCATCATTAGTATCAGTGGGAGGAATAGTGCCCCATCATTGGCATCAGTGGGAGGAATAGTGCCCCATCATTGGTGTCAGTGGGAGGAATAGTGCCCCATCATTGGTGTCAGTGGGAGGAATAGTGCCCCATCATTGGTATCAGTGGGAGGAATAGTACCCCATCATTGGTATCAGTGGGAGGAATAGTGCTCCATCATTGGTGTCAGTGGGAGGAATAGTGCCCCATCATTGGTGTCAGTGGGAGAAATAGTGCCCCATCATTGGTGTCAGTGGGAGGAATAGTGCCCCATCATTGGTGTCAGTGGGAGGAATAGTGCCCCATCATTAGTATCAGTGGGAGGAATAGTGCCCCATCATTGGCGTCAGTGGGAGGAATAGTGCTCCATCATTGGCGTCAGTGGGAGGAATAGTGCCCCATCATTGGTGTCAGTGGGAGGAATAGTGCCCCATCATTGGCATCAGTGGGAGGAATAGTGCTCCATCATTGGCGACAGTGGGAGGAATAGTGCCCCATCATTGGTGTCAGTGGGAGGAATAGTGCCCCATCATTGGTGTCAGTGGGAGGAATAGTGCCCCATCATTAGTATTAGTGGGAGGAATAGTGCCCCATCATTGGCATCAGTGGGGGGAATAGTGCTCCATCATTGGTATCAGTGGGGGGAATAGTGCCCCATCATTGGTATCAGTGGGAGGAATAATGCCCCATCATTGGTATCAGTGGGAGGAATAGTGCCCCATCATTGGTATCAGTGGGAGGAATAGTGCCCCATCATTGGTATCAGTGGGAGGAATAGTGCCATATCATTGGTGTCAGTGGGAGGAATAGTGCCCCATCATTGGTATCAGTGGGAGGAATAGTGCCCCATCATTGCTATCAGTGGGAGGAATAGTGCCCCATCATTGCTATCAGTGGGAGGAATAGTGTCCCATCATTGGTGTCAGTGGGAGGAATAGTGTCCCATCATTGGTGTCAGTGGGAGGAATAGTGTCCCATCATTGGTATCAGTGGGAGGAATAGTGCCCCATCATTGGTATCAGTGGGAGGAATAGTGCCCCATCATTGGTATCAG
This sequence comes from Staurois parvus, assembly GCF_062004578.1. Classification (NCBI taxonomy): domain Eukaryota; kingdom Metazoa; phylum Chordata; class Amphibia; order Anura; family Ranidae; genus Staurois; species Staurois parvus. Next base: position 23,946,887 of record NW_028317947.1, read on the forward strand.
TGGGAGGAATAGTGCCCCATCATTGGTTTCAGTGGGAGGAATAGTGCCCCATCATTGGTATCAGTGGAAGAAATAGTGCCCCATCATTGGTATCAGTGGGAGGAATAGTGCCCCATCATTGGTATCAGTGGAAGAAATAGTGCCCCATCATTGGTATCAGTGGGAGGAATAGTGCCCCATCATTGGTATCAGTGGGAGGAATAGTGCCCCATCATTGGTATCAGTGGGAGGAATAGTGCCCCATCATTGGTATCAGTGGGAGGAATAGTGCCCCATCATTGGTATCAGTGGAAGAAATAGTGCCCCATCATTGGTATCAGTGGGAGGAATAGTGCCCCATCATTGGTATCAGTGGGAGGAATAGTGCCCCATCATTGGTATCAGTGGGAGGAATAGTGCCCCATCATTGGTGTCAGTGGGAGGAATAGTGCCCCATCATTGGTGTCAGTGGGAGGAATAATGCCCCATCATTGGTGTCAGTGGGAGGAATAGTGCCCCATCATTGGTATCAGTGGGAGGAATAGTACCCCATCATTGGTGTCAGTGGGAGGAATAGTGTCCCATCATTGGTGTCAGTGGGAGGAATAGTGCCCCATCATTGGTGTCAGTGGGAGGAATAGTGCCCCATCATTGGTGTCAGTGGGAGGAATAGTGCCCCATCATTGGTATCAGTGGGAGGAATAGTACCCCATCATTGGTATCAGTGGGAGGAATAGTGCTCCATCATTGGTGTCAGTGGGAGGAATAGTGCCCCATCATTGGTGTCAGTGGGAGAAATAGTGCCCCATCATTGGTATCAGTGGGAGGAATAGTGCCCCATCATTGGTGTCAGTGGGAGGAATAGTGCCCCATCATTAGTATCAGTGGGAGGAATAGTGCCCCATCATTGGCATCAGTGGGAGGAATAGTGCTCCATCATTGGCGTCAGTGGGAGGAATAGTGCCCCATCATTGGTATCAGTGGGAGGAATAGTGCCCCATCATTGGTATCAGTGGGAGGAATAGTGCTCCGTCACTGGTGTCAGTGGGAGGAATAGTGCTCCATCATTGGATCAGTGGGAGGAATAGTGCCCCATCATTGGTGTCAGTGGGAGGAATAGTGCCCCATCATTGGTATCAGTGGGAGGAATAGTGCCCCATCATTGGTATCAGTGGGAGGAATAGTACCCCATCATTGGTATCAGTGGGAGGAATAGTGCCCCATCATTGGTGTCAGTGGGAGGAATAGTGCCCCATCATTGGTGTCAGTGGGAGGAATAGTGCCCCATCATTGGTATCAGTGGGAGGAATAGTGCCCCATCATTGGTATCAGTGGGAGGAATAGTGCCCCATCATTGGTATCAGTGGGAGGAATAGTGCCCCATCATTGGTGTCAGTGGGAGGAATAGTGCCCCATCATTGGTGTCAGTGGGAGGAATAGTGCCCCATCATTGGTATCAGTGGGAGGAATAGTGCCCCATCATTGGTATCAGTGGGAGGAATAGTGCCCCATCATTGGTATCAGTGGGAGGAATAGTGCCCCATCATTGGTGTCAGTGGGAGGAATAGTGTCCCATCATTGGTGTCAGTGGGAGGAATAGTGCCCCATCATTGGCGTCAGTGGGAGGAATAGTGCCCCATCATTGGCGTCAGTGGGAGGAATAGTGCCCCATTGTGGGTGTCAGTGGGGGGAGGAATAGTGCCCCATCGTTGGTGTCAGTGGGGGGAGGAATAGTGCCCCATCGTTGGTGTCAGAGGGGGGAGGAATAGTGCCCCATCGTTGGTGTCAGTGGGGGGAGGAATAGTGCCTCATCGTTGGTGTCAGTGGGGGGAGGAATAGTGCCCCATCATTGGTGTCAGTGGGGGGAGGAATAGTGCCCCATCGTTGGTGTCAGTGGGGGGAGGAATAGTGCCCCATCGTTGGTGTCAGTGAGGGGAGGAATAGTGCCTCATCGTTGGTGTCAGTGAGGGGAGGAATAGTGCCCCATCGTTGGTGTCAGTGGGGGGAGGAATAGTGCCCCATCGTTGGTGGCAGTGGGGGGAGGAATAGTGCCCCATCGTTGGTGTCAGTGGGGGGAGGAATAGTGCCCCATCGTTGGTGTCAGTGGGGGGAGGAATAGTGCCCCATCGTTGGTGTCAGTGGGGGGAGGAATAGTGCCCCATCGTTGGTGTCAGTGGGGGGAGGAATAGTGCCCCATCGTTGGTATTAGTGACACAAATGATGGGGCACTATCCCTCCCACTGACACCAATGATACTTACCTTGCTGACCCCTGCTCCAGCCTGGGCTCGCTCTCTCCCTCTCCCATCTACAGCCTGCATACCTGGCTGCAGCAGCAAAATTTGCACTTACCTGTCAGCTGTCTTCCTTCTCTGGCCTCTCTCTTCACTCGCTCCTGCAGCTCCCTCGATCTTCTTCGATCTCCGCGCGCTGCCGCTCGGCTCCTCCTCTCCAAGCTCCACCTCCTCGCCGGTGATTGGCCGCCTGTGTGCCTCTCCTGAGCTACAGTTCCGGTGGCCAATCAGCGGCGAGGAGGCGGTGACAGGGGCAGCATATCATCCCGCCCATACATCGCCGGAGACAGGAGCGGTGTCTCGGTTCCTAAGACCATCGGAAATATGTGTTTTCCGATGGTCTTAGGCGACCCCTGGGAAATGGTCGTTCGACCCCCAAAGGATTCGCGACCCCCAGGTTGAGAACCGCTGCTATAGGGGGTTAACTAATCTTGCAACCTATAGTGATCTGCGGGATCAGCTTCAGTGATTTGCAGTCTGTAAGGGGTTAACTGTTGCAGCTCTGTGCTAAAGTCGGAGATCATCGATCGGCTTCTTCAGCCTGAAACCGGCACATGCGCAGTTGCTTCAGGGGATACATATATTCACGGGATACTCATTTTACCGCTACATCAGGGGCAGCTGTCACTGTGCCGGGAATCCGGGATCACCCCAATAACTGACCAGGCCCTTCACAGAGCCCAGAAGCTCTGCTGGTATCCCGCTCCTGCATCCCCTGTAATGGTGTCACCGGTGCGGCCCGCACCCCCCTACGGACACCACTGTGTTCATATAAATATATTTAATTGCTCATTTTGCTGTTTGCTTAGAGTTGGGTTTTACTAGCATCATATCTCCTCTACAAATATAAAACGATGTACAACAGCATATAGAATGCCTGGCAATTGAAAGCAAAGAAAAGGACAAATACCATATTTTGCTATGACCTTTTAGACCAGGGGTCCCCAACCTTTCTAAGCAAAGGGCCAGGTTTCTGTCCTTTATGCTTTATGGGGGTCTGGACCTCAGCCAGTGGGAGTAGAAAATGTCCTGGCAACAGTGCCCCATCATTGGTGTTAATGAGAGGAATAGTGCCCCATTGATGGTGTCAGTAGGGGGAATGGTGCTCCATCATTGGTGTTAATGAGAGGAATAGTGCCCCGTTGCTGATGTCAACAAGAAGAACAGTGCCCCATTGATGGTGTCAGTAGGGGGAATGGCGCTCCATCATTGGTGTTAATGAGAGGAATAGTGCCCCGTTGCTGATGTCAACAAGAAGAACAGTGCCCCATTGCTGGTGTCAGTAGGGGGAATGGTGCTCCATCATTGGTGTTAATGAGAAGAATAGTGCCCCATTGCTTATATCAGCAAGAAGAACAGTGCCCCATTGCTGGTGTCAGTAGGGGGAATGGTGCTCCATCATTGGTGTTAATGAGACGAATAGTGCCCCATTGCTTATATCAGCAAGAAGAACAGTGCCCCATTGCTGGTGTCAGTAGGGGGAATGGCGCTCCATCATTGGTGTTAATGAGACGAATAGTGCCTTGTTGTTGATGTCAACAAGAAGAACAATGCCCCATTGCTGGTGTCAGTAGGGGGAATGGTGCTCCATCATTGGTGTTAATGAGAGGAATAGTGCCCCATTGCTTATATCAGCAAGAAAAACAGTGCCCCATTGCTGGTGTCAGTAGGGGGAATGGTGCTCCATCATTGGTTTTCATGAGAGGAATAGTGCCCAATTGCTGATATCAGCAAGAAGAACAGTGCCCCATTGATGGTGTCAGTAGGGGGAATGGTGCTCCATCATTGGTGTTATTGAGAGGAATAGTGCCCCGTTGCTGATGTCAACAAGAAGAACAGTGCCCCATTGATGGTGTCAGTAGGGGGAATGGTGCTCCATCATTGGTGTTATTGAGAGGAATAGTGCCCCGTTGCTGATGTCAACAAGAAGAACAGTGCCCCATTGATGGTGTCAGTAGGGGGAATGGTGCTCCATCATTGGTTTTCATGAGAGGAATAGTGCCCCGTTGCTGATGTCAACAAGAAGAACAGTGCCCCATTGCTGGTGTCAGTAGGGGGAATGGTGCTCCATCATTGGTGTTAATGAGAGGAATAGTGCCCCATTGCTTATATCAGCAAGAAAAACAGTGCCCCATTGATGGTGTCAGTAGGGGGAATGGTGCTCCATCATTGGTTTTCATGAGAGGAATAGTGCCCCATTGCTGATATCAGCAAGAAGAACAGTGCCCCATTGATGGTGTCAGTAGGGGGAATGGTGCTCCATCATTGCTTTCACTTGGTGGAATAGTGACCCAAAGGCCAGATAAAGGCAAGCAAAGGGCCACAACTGGCCCTCGGGCCAAAGTTTGGAGACCACTGCTTTAGACAAATACAACTGTAAACACCAGAAGAGAAAGCACATTTTTAGGAACAAGAAACACCTTAAAAAGAACCAAAAACATAAAAAAGAGAAATGAAACCTTGCAAGGAATCCTAAACGTGTGTAAATAAAAAAATATTGGAAAAATGCCTATTGTTCACATGGACATGCATAGAGACAGAGAGGGGAGAGATGTAGATAAGCACGGTGGGAATGTGCAGATTAATGATGGATGCCTGGATATGGAGGGTGGCCAATGTACACATGGAGGATGCAGATAGGTGTGGCTGGGCTGGAGATGTACGGAGATATTACCATACCCATATACAATGCTAACATTCTTGTTACAAAGAGTAACAGAACAAGCAAAATATTTAACTCTGGGTAAAGTGCTGCTGTTGGCTCGCTCCAGTGCTGAATACATGTTGGAAATCCTGATCATGTATCCATGTGATCTTGGTTGGAGAAGACATGCTAGTACTCCCTTCAGCAAGGGTCATGTGACCATGTGCTGCGAGGACCAGCATTTTCTCCAGGAAAGCTATCTCACTTCTGATGTTGGGGTGCTTTCACACTGCTCCATTGAAAAGATGCATTAATATGTGTTTTTGATGCATTTCCGGTGCATTTTCTGCGTGCCTGACTCCCGTGACACATGGACATGTGACTTAAGAAACACACCCAAAAACAAAACCGCGGTACATTTTTGATGCATTTTGACACTTTTCCATTTATTTTAATGGGGAGCTGCATTTTTGGTGTGGTTTTGAAAAGTGCACCAGAAGATGCAACATGCGGGACTTTTCAAAATGCACCGCACCCACAATGCAGTGATGAGAAGAGTCCCATAGAATTTAAAGGGACATTTTTTTCTTGCGTTTTTCTTGCATTTTTAGCATTCCTATTCTTCATTTGTCCATGACAAACTTTACCATTGAGGTTCTATAACATGAAAAGCTAGATATCTGTATACATGTATTCCTGGCGTATCACAATCCACAGCATTGGTATACTGTATATTTTTTTATTAAAATTAAGCTCCGGTCAGTGAGATGATGTCATCAGTCTGCTGCATGCAGGAGGAAGCGTTTCCTCAGTCTCCTCTTTCCCCTACTGATGTAGAATGTAAATTCGTAGCAATTCAGAAGATGAGAAGCTGCACAGAGGCTGATCTGTGTCAGACATTTGTGAATACAGCCAAGAACTGCACACACACCAAAATGTATTTGATTATGTCATCCCTGAGCTGGCATCTCAGTCCAGAAAGTGGATGGTGACCCTGAATGATGCCTGAACAAAGATGGCACTGTCCTTCTGGAGAGATAAACTGATGAAGTCATTGTCAGGGGGTGTACTGTGAGCTCTTTGCGAGAGGTAAAATATTCTTCAAAGTTGCACATATATTTGATACTAGATCCACTTTACATAAATATACAGCTAAATACTAGATGCCTTCCTCTCTCCACGCCTTAGCTAAGATCTCTCCCCTAATTCAATCATTAGATGTTTTTTGATAATGACATTCACCTCTCTTACAGTGGCAGCATCATAGAGTACCGCACGTGCAGCAATGACGTCTGATGCAGGGGCGGACTGACCATTTGGAAACTCGGGCACTGCCTGAGGGCCCGGGGTCAGTGGGGGCCCCATGAGATGCCCCTGGTACCTTTTTCATAGGCTTTTTTGAGTTTGGGCAAGGACACAGGGGCCCCATGATCCCCTATTGCCCGGGGGCCCCATGAGTTATCAGTCCTCCCCTGTTATGATGCCTTCTGCAATTGTAGAAAAATGTTGTCTCAGCAAGGTGTATGAATGTGAATTTCCATATTCACAATGGACTTCTAATCCGATTCCCCTTGTTATGAAGAACCTCAGGTGACGTCCTACAATTCGATAGACGGTCAGGCAGTCACAGGATGCACCATTTACTTGTCTTGCCTTACAAGCAAGGACAAATAGAAAGAGAAAGAAAAAAAGTCAGGAATATTCCCTGGACACAATACAGTCTTGTAGGTGGCCTATCCTGTAATCAGGGCGGACTGACCATTTGAGTACTCGGGCACTGCCCGAGGGCCCGGGGTCAGTAAATGAAATGCCCCTGGCACCTTTCATAGGCTTTTTTGGGTGTGCTTTGAATGTGGGCAAGGACACGGGGGCCCCATGATCCCCTATTGCCCAGGGGCCCCATGAGTTGTCAGTCCGCCCCTGCTCGGGCACTGCCTGAGGGCCCAGGGTCAGTAAATGAAATGCCCCTGGCACCTTTCATAGGCTTTTTTGGGTGTGCTTTGAATGTGGGCAAGGACACAGGGGCCCCATGATCCCCTATTGCCCGGGGGCCCCATGAGTTGTCAGTCTGTCCCTGCCTGTAATTGTCCTTATCTCAGCACCACCGTTCAAGGTGGAGAATCCCATTATTCTCAGTGGGCTTTTCCTCACGCCTGACCATTGTGTCACTAGTCATCAGTCACATGAAGATGGAAAAAGCATCTGAGTTATGCGTTTTTGGTTGCATAGACTTTAGTAAGGGTGCCTGAAATACGAGCAGTGAAATGCCTGTAGCTGCTAGGCAAGGTAATGCAGGATTGATTGCAGTGACCTGTGGCACCCCCCACAAGACGAAGGTATTATAGCTGGGAATTGCATCCAAGGACTAGACAGCACTAGCTCAGGTGCATCTGGAACTGTTTATTAAACAGAAATACAGGATTTTTATACACTTCAGAAATATGGGCAGTCCCCACATGAACAATAAACACAAATATTACACATTGGGATAAACATCCCACGCTGATTAGCTAACGAGGTAAAGCTGACACCAGACTAATCCCATCATGTAGGAACCTCCAGGAGAGCTAGCCAACAGACAGAAACAATAGGTGACTCAATTAACTCAATTAACAATGGGAGAAAGACACATTTCTGAAGTCAAGTTATTTGAGCTATCCGTGTTTTTTTATTGTTAAAAAAAAGGAGAGATGAAAAGTTTCTGCAACCATGGCTCTCTTACCACTCCATATACAACACCATCCCAGCTAATGGAAAATCTACATGACGCTATTATGTAGTCTGCTTATGGAATCCGTTGTGTGCGGCTGATATAGCGCTTTGTTCATTTTTATAGCCCGCTCCATTTTCATAAAGTGCCAGGATAGAAGCTGGAAGCCTGCCCGCCGTTTCCGACTGTCACATTGCGTCGTGCCCTCATCTGTCTTGTGATTTGCCAGCAACGCGGCTGCTGATCTTTTCAGTGGAAAAGAAGTGATGGCCAGCGCGGGTACAATAAATAGACGCGTACCTAGCTGTCACGTCTTCTAATGCCTGTCCGGGCCGTTGTGTTTTAGGTCACTTTGATGGAAACGTCAGCTTTATGTGAGACGCGCTGTCCTTGCCGCAATATAATATTGTGCTTTCACAGGGGCTTTACATAGAAACATTTTCAAAATGGTTAAACCAATGTCACATATGTCAGCAAGTAATAGATGTAGGTTGGGGTAGTTTCAAAAAAGTGAAAATAATGGGAATCCATGCATTTCGGGGCCCCAGTACCATGCTCAGAGGTAGGTGTGGGATTTTTTAACTCCTTTTATCACAATCTTCTGAATTCCCACAACCCCCTGGACATGCCCAAGGTGTATGTTGTGCTCACTCTCCTGCCCAGAGGTGCTCAGAGAGACCATCCCTGATAAGACAGAAGTGACTGGGCATGTAATCTGTCACCAGGTGCTGAGAATCCTCAAGTGTGTCCAAATCCTGTAGATTTCACCTCCGCAACCTCTCCAAGATACGCACATTCTTAACCTCGGAAACCACTAAGGAACTTAGTCCCTCCCCGGTTACCTCTTGCCTCGACTATTGTAACTCCCTCCTCATTGGCCGACCTCATCTCAAGCTATCCCCTCTTCAGTCTATCATGAATGCTGCTGCCAGACTCATTCACCTTACTAACCATTCTGTATCTGCCACCCCTCTCTGCCAATCCCTCCACTGGCCTCCACTCCGTGTCCTCCACCCCTCTCTGCCAATCCCTCCACTGGCCTCCACTCAGTGTCCTCCACCCCTCTCTGCCAATCCCTCCACTGGCCTCCACTCAGTGTCCTCCACCCCTCTCTGCCAATCCCTCCACTGGCCTCCACTCAGTGTCCTCCATCTCTCTCTGCCAATCCCTCCACAGGCCTACACTCAGTGTCCTCCATCCCTCTCTGCCAATCCCTCCACTGGCCTCCATTCAGTGTCCTCCATCCCTCTCTGCCAATCCCTCCACTGGCTTCCACTCAGTGTCCTCCATCCCTCTCTGCCAATCCCTCCACTGGCATCCACTCAGTGTCCTCCATCCCTCTCTGCCAATCCCTCCACTGGTCTACACTCAGTGTCCTCCATCCCTCTCTGCCAATCCCTCCACTGGCCTCCACTCAGTGTCCTCCATCCCTCTCTGCCAATCCCTCCACTGGCTTCCCATTGCCTAATGGATAAAATTCAAAACATTAACAATAACATATAAAGCCATTTGTAATTCTGCGCCAAATTACATCACCAATATTGTCTCCAAATATCACCCAAACTGTCCTCTCCGCTCCTGCCACGACCTCCTGCTCTCTAGCTCCCTTGTCTCCTCCCATGCTTGTCTCCAGGACCTCTCCAGAACCTCCCGCATCCTCTGGAACTCTCTACCCCAATTTACCAGACTATCGCCTACTCTGCTCACTTTTAAGCGATCTCTGAAAACCTCTCTCTTTAGGGAAGCCTATCCTGCCTTCAGTTAATAATGGAATCTTCTCTTCCTCCTACTAGTCCATCTCCCACAGTTATTACCTTTTGTACCACTAGCCCCTCCCGCTTAGATTGTAAGCTCCCAGGATCAGGCCCTCCTATCCCTCTTGTATTGAACTGTATTGTTGCTGTATTGTCTCCCGTTATATTGTAAAGCGCTGAGCAAACTGTTGGCTCTATATAAATCCTGTATAATATAATAATAATGTGTGGACAGCTGGGTTGGGGCACAATAGCACACAGCTTCCTGAGAAGACCAGTGCTGAGCCTGATGTGGAGGGTCTTGTATCTATAGCCATTTGTGTATCCAGATCAGAGACTCCCTCTTCACTTGCCTGTGGAGCCGGTCCTAAGATTCCTCCAGTTGCTCACCTGGGCTACCAGATCCAGCCTGCCTCACTGTAAGAGGGATGCTGCCATAGGGGAAGCACCAGTAGCCATACGTACTTCACTTAGTTCCTGGTATTAGTCATACATTTCTGTAATCTATTGTTCCTAGATGCCTCTGTTCAGTAACAGCTACTTTCACACTGCCATGTACTATATGTTTAGCTTTTGCTTTTCTAACTGTGTTTGCATTGTTTTCCGTACTCTGTATTTATTTAGTAAATGTCAAGTTATAACAATTTATTTATTTCAGGTACTTATATAGCGCCGTCAGTTCACGCAGCGCTTTACATATATATTGTACATTCACATCAGTCCCTAGCCCTCAAGGGGTGTACAATCTAAGGTCCCTAACTCACATTCATACATACACATACTAGGGCCAATTTAGACAGGATCCAATTAATCTACCAGCATGTCTTTGGAGTGTGGGAGGAAACCGGAATACCCGGAGGAAACCCACGCAGGCACAGGGAGAACATGCAAACTCCAGGCAGGTGGTGCTGTGGTTGGGATTCGAACCAACGACCCTAGTGCTGCCAGGCGGAAGTGCTAACCATTTATCCACTATGCTGCCCTACCCTACCCTCTTCTTATTGCTTAGCCTTTTACATATCTTGTTACAGGGGCTTTGTTTAAATGCAATACCTGTAGGCCAATGGTGACTCCTCCACAGCCTGAGCAAAAAACAGAGATCACCTTGTCTTGCCAGGCAGGTGGTGCCGAGGTTGAGATTCAAACCAACGAACCTAATACTGCCAGGTGGAAGTGCTAACCATTTAGCCACTGTGCTTCCCTACCCTACCCTACCCTCTACTGATTGCTCAGCCAATCACGCATCTTGTTACAGGGGCTTTGTTTAAATGCAATACCTATAGGCCAATGGTGACTCCTCCACAGCCTGAGCAAAAAACAGAGATCACCCTGTCTTGCCTAGGATCTGGAACGCACTAAACATTGGGTCTGCCCCAGTATCACAGGAGTGAGCGCTCTCCCACTTTCAAGAGTCACGAATGTGCAGTATGCTCTCCACCATTGGTCATGCCACCATTGGGTGAAAAGCATTTGAGAGGAGTGGTTCTAGGTGGCCCTGCAATGTGCTTTAACCATGTTTTATAAAGTTGGATAATACAGACATTATTGGAGTGTGACTTCCTGTGGTCTGTGTCCAGCTGTGGAGTGTGACTGATGGCCACCACCGAGATCTCCAAGGTGGAGTATTCATGAGCGTGGAGCTGTAAGGTTTCTTCATACTGGAAGGATAAAGGTTTCATTTTAGTATACAGGAACAGTTCTTTATTGCAAAAGCTGTGGAAATGGGGAACACACTTCAAGAGTCTGGATGTGTTTCTAATGCACACAGTTTAAATGGCTGCAGGCTAGGTTCACACTTGGGCGATTGGAAGCCCATTTCTGGAAGCACCTAAAAGCTCAAAATCAAGATTCCAATTACATTCCATGGTGCCTGTTCGTGTGTCGTGTTGCTTGAAACTTGTCGCTTGAAGATAAAAATAAAAACATTCCAAAATGCTTTAGGAAGCTCAAGCTCAAGGGTAAACCTAACCTTAGAACTACAGCTATGCTGATTCAAAAAGTATTAGATTACCTTTGGAAATCGGGAAGGGATTTTCCCTTGCTGGAGCAAATTGGATCACCCTTTAGTAGGCTCTTTTTGCCTTCTTCTGGCTCTGGATCAATGGGTTTAGGGTTCTGCAGATGCAAGGCATTTTATTTCCATATGGTTGAACATGATGGATGTGATGGACCACCTGATATCCCGCTTGAGTATCTCCGTCAGAGAACAGCTTCCTCGCTGCTGGGACACAAGACGAAGGTATTATAGCTGGGGATCACACCCAAGGACTAGACAGCACTAGCTTAGGTGCAACTGGAACTGTTTATTGAACAGAAATACAGCACTAGCTTAGGTGAAGCTGGAACTGTTTATTGAACAGAAATACAGGTTTTTATACGCTTCAGAAATATGGGATGTCCCCACATGACCAATAAACACAAATATTACACATTGGGATAAACATCCCACATTGATTAGCTAACGAGGTAAAGCTGACACCAGTCTAATCCCATCACGTAGGAACCTCCAGGAGGGCTAGCCAACAGACAAACAATAGGTGACTCCATTAACTCAATTAATAATGGGAGACAGATACAGTAAACACATTTCTGAGGTCATGTCATTCGAGCTATCCATGTTTTTTTATTGTTAAAAAAAATGAAAGAGATTATTTATTTCAGGTACCTATATAGCGCCGTCAATTTTCGCAGCGCTTTACATATATATTGTACATTCGCATCAGTCCCTAACCCTCAAGGGGCGTACAATCTAAGGTCCCTAACTCACATTCATATACAAGGGCCAATTTAGACAGGATCCAATTAACCTACCAGCATGTCGAAAGAGATGAAAAGTTTCTGCAACCATGGCTCTCTTACAGCTCCATATACAACACCATCCCAGCTAATGGAAAACCTACATTTTTGTACACTTCAGAAATAGTCCCCACATGAACAATAAACACAAATATTACACACTGGGATAAACATCCCATTCTGATTAGCTAACGAGGTAAAGCTGACACCAGACTAATCCCATCATGTAGGAACCTCCAGGAGGACTAGCCAATAGACAAACAATAGGTGACTCCATTAACTCAGGTACCTATATAGCGCCATAAATTTTCGCAGCGCTTTACATATATATTGTACATTTGCATCAGTCCCTAACCCTCAACCAGAAATACAGGTTTTTATACACTTCAGAAATATGGGTTGTCCCCACGTGACCAATAAACACAAATATTACACACTGGGATAAACATCCCACACTGATTAGCTAACGAGGTAAAGCTGACACCAGACTAATCCCATCATGTAGGAACCTCCAGGAGGACTAGCCAATACACAAACAATAGATGACTCCATTAACAATGGGAGAAAGACACAGTAAACCCATCACACCTTAATAAACAGATTACAGCAAGGGACCTCAGGATCAGGTTGTTTTGGGCAGATTAAGATCTGCTTAGAGTCTCTGAGTCAGGGGGGTAGAAGCAGTCAATGATGTTTGGGCACAGAGACCCCAAGTCTGTATCAGGGTCCTCTAATTCTCAGGGTCTGTGTGTTTATGGCCGTGAAGTAAAGCTACTCCAAAAGGTTCCCCAGGCACACACCTCCCAAAGAATATCCCCGCTCAGATGCCAGGGCCCATGGTCAGTAGGCAAGAGGCTAGCCTGCACCCCCTCCAAAAAAAACCCCCTGTCCTCGTTGGGTCTGTCCCAATGGACACGTCTTCTTCCAATTGATGTAATTCCTTATATGATTGTGTTTCCACCATTCATGTGATCCTGGAGTTACATTGATGACGCAGACCCAGCAAACACACTCATCTATGAACTTGGCTCAGTGGTTTGTTGTTGCTCCAAGGTTCCCGTGTGACATTCTGCAGAAAAGCTTTTCAATATTAAGAAGTGTGGAGCTTTTTCAAAACAAACAAGTTCTGCATTCGGGGCAGTTGGGGCACAGCTGGGTTCCTGGAAACATCCCTCTGTGCCAGGCATCTAGCGCCAGGGAAGGTTAACTAGGGACAAATCAAAGAATCATTTTGCTCCACGGTGCTTGTTATGTTGGGGAACATTAATGACATTTGTTAGGCCTGCAACAATTTAAAGGGCCACTCAGAAAACATATTATGGTCCTCAATGGACCGCACAAATATTTTTCACCTCATCAAAGGCCTAATGGTCAATGCTAAATGGTCATGGTTCTTTGGGTCATCAACAGGTTCTCTTGGAGGGTAACAGAAGTGTGTGTGTGAATGTTATTTGGCATGGACATCTTTTAGGAAAACAATTACATTTACCAAAAGTTATCCTGTACCCAGTGCTACAGTTCATGTCTAACGTGTCCCCCTGTCCTTGATATACTCACTTGTGGGTGGATTAAAACCCTTGTTCTGTCTCTCCTAGATTTCTTTTTTTCTATGTTGTATGGAACTGCATCAGACTATTATTGTTCTGTAGTATGCTGACATCTAGTGTTGGTTTTAGACCCACTACTTGTTCACTTGTGCTTTGGTATTCCCCTCTGTCCTCCCCTCCTGTTTAGAGCACATTATCGTGTCCCCCTGTCCTTGATGTACTCACTTGTGAGTGGATTAAAACCCTTGTTCTGTCTCTCCTAGATTTCTTTTTTTCTATGTTGTATGGAACTGCATCGGACTATTATTGTTCTGTAGTATGCTGACATCTAGTGTTGGTTTTAGACCCACTACTTGTTCACTTGTGCTTTGGTATTCCCCTCTGTCCTCCCCTCCTGTTTAGAGCACATTATCGTGTCCCCCTGTCCTTGATATACTCACTTGTGAGTGGATTAAAACCCTTGTTCTGTCTCTCCTAGATTTCTTTTTTTCTATGTTGTATGGAACTGCATCGGACTATTATTGTTCTGTAGTATGCTGACATCTAGTGGTGGTTTTAGACTCACTACTTGTTTACTTGTGCTTTGGTATTCCCCTCTGTCCTCCCCTCCTGTTTAGAGGACGTTATCGTAGTCCTAATTAGACCCTCCCTTTTTCCCTCCATGTTCCTTCAGTTACTGTTAGCACTTTGCAGATAAAGGGCTTAGGAATGTCTTCAAAAGACTACAAAAACATCCTCTGTACTGCAGTTTGCTGAAGTAAAATTGAGTTGTATTCAGCTTCTGTGTCTTACTAAAGAGTTAGTCTCCATGCACACGGGGTGTTTTGATAGCGCCGGTAAGGTTAGCTGTGTAAAGTCACATTAAAATCGTGAGTTTTTCAGCTGTTCTTTAGCGTTTTGAGGCGTTTTCCCGCATTTGTGGTTTGTAGCATTTTTTTACCCCCAAAAATTTTTTGGAGGGGTCACAAAAATGTCCAAAAACACCAGCTTGTGGCATTTTGCTGAGTTTTTCAGCATTAGAACGTTTTTAAAGCCAAAAAACTCCTCTAGAAACCCACTAGTCCTGGGTTTTTTTTCCAGCCAAAAACATTGATTCCAGTGTATGTGTGCATGGACACATAGGATAACATGCTGGGGGGGGGGGGGTTTACTGGCTGTAGAAAAAAACCCATCAAAAGCCAAAAACAGCCGCTGTAAAAACATCCTGTGTGCATGAGGACTTAAGCTGCCTGTGGATGGTCCTAGGTCTGCAGGTGACCATACTGTCTGGACAGACTGAATCTAAAGATGCATGCCAATGCATAAAGCATGTTAAAAGTAAAACCCTGTCACTGTATTGTTTGTTTTTTTTTTGCTGTCTGTGTCCTTGCTGGGGAGATTTACCCTTCTATTTGTCCTGGTAACCACGGACAGAAAGTAATGGGGAACCCACAATTCTATAGTTGTTTCCAGAACAAGTTGTAAGGGTTATTCTTCCCATTGGGGTGCCTGTTCCAGGGACAGCTGTCTAAGAGAGGGAATCATTTTGTATGTCCTCTTACTTCTTGCTGCATCTCCAGGACAGGAAGTATAGAAAAATCTCCCAGACACATTTGACTCAAAAGCAAACCTGTTAGGTAGTAATGGACTACTGTACTCTACTACCACCTGCAGTGCTGAACATGGCTCCATTTGGCAGGAGGCGTCCCCCAAAGTCCATCATCACACCGATACTTCCAGGATGATCAATTCTTCAGGGTCCCCTACATTTCTCACTAGTCACTTCTGCTAACTGCCATGTTACTGCCAGGGCCGTGGATAAGGGGGTACCACCAGTCCTCCTGTATGGGGCCAGCACGGGGGCCCAGGAAACTAGGTGAATTGGATGTGGGCACGGCTGGGGGGCAATTACTGGAACCATTCCCCCGTATGACTTTCTCTGCAGCAGCTTAAAGCTGGCTTCTTCTCCTCTCCCTTCCACTGGCATTCAGATGCTATATGGAGAGCCATATAGGGGATCAGTTCCAGCAATTGCCCCCCACCCCGCTGCACCCATCACCCTCCCTGTGAACTATACGTTTCCCCCTGCTGCCCAAGCCCCTCTATGTGCCCACAGTGCTGCAGGCTTCGCTCCTCTCCTTCCCACCGCCAGCTGCAAGTACACAATAGGATGCTTCAGGATGAAGAGTGGGAGAGGGGTCCGGTAAATATGTCACATTTGCCAGACCTTTCCTTTCCTGAATAAACACAATGAGTGATCAGTACCGATTACGCACTGTGTTCATTCATAGCTGAAGCATAGGGTTTTTTTGGGGGGGGTCAGGTTGGCTGTATGGGGCCCCATGGTTTCTAACTGGTTACTGCTGTGTCCTGCAATGATGAAGAGCTGCAGAAGACCCAGATGGTCAACCCTCCCCTAAGGCCTGGTTCACACCTATGCGTGTTGCGATCTGCTGCAGGAAGAGAAAAGTTCCTAACCCTTTCCAAAAATGCAGCGGCTGAAAACACAGAGATGTGAACCTGTCCCATAGAAAACCATATTAAATGGACTGTAGTGAGTATCTGCAAAATGCAAAAAGGCACTAAAAAATGCATAGGTGTGAACCAGGATTCAGTTTTGGTTTTCCAGCGGACATCAGATTAAGATTTCTACTGAACTGGGGCATTCTGACAGGGGAAAAGCTAAATATGCCTTCTTTTATTTTGCAGGTATGCCTGTTTTGGAAAGTTTTATGACGTCGTATGTTCGCACTAATGGTACGTAGCCTTCTATCTAGCCAGCAGATGTCCCCCTTGTATCCTTGAAAATATTCACTTCCTGTGTAGTAACCAAGACAAGAAGTAAAAAGAAAACTCCCCAAAGGGGACACAGCACAGCATTAAAAACCCAGCAGATTTTTCCATATCTTTGTCACCCTTTCCCAAATTCAAAAAATCACTGCATTATTACTTTTATTTTTTTTTTAAAATATAAAGTAATATTTGGAGTGGTCATTGAAGGCAATGTACCTTTAAGGAAAAAAAAAAGATTTACTGAAATACTGTGACATATTTGGCCAGGCTCCATTAATCAAAGAGCCTGCTGACCTTTCAGTGTCACACTATAATGTAATATTATTGATCAGCCTGGGCTATAGGCTCAGCTTTGACACATACATACAAATTCAAGTGATTCCTTTAAATTGCTATGCTGTCACACTGTGGGAATCCTGAAGGAATAATTATTTTCAGTAATTAACTAAATATTGATTTTTTTAACAGAAATGCAAAGAAAAAAAACAGAATCCTGTTTATCCTTCTTGTGGATAGAGTTGTTGGTTTTAGCCATCACTAGGTTACGTTTTGTAAAGGTCAGAAATGTTTAAAGGCTTCATTAAGCACAAAATTGGTATTTTATTATGAGGTGATTTCAGGAGTGTTAAAAGGACCAGTCCATACTGATATTGTAGATACAAGCAGCCTCTATCAGCTTAAAGGAAAAAAATGTCAGTCTCCATATAAAAATAATCAACTCCGGCTGTTATATTCACCCGATCTTGGAGTTGCTTCTTGCAAATTCAAATATGCAGTGTTGCTGTGCCAATCCTCTTTCTTCTTCTTCCATAATTTAAAGCGGAGTTCCACCCATAAGGGGAAATTCAACTTTAATGTTTTGTCCCCCGCTCCCCATTAAGAATTGGCACCTATGGGGAGGGGGGGGGGGGGTACCCGAATTTGACCTTCATGAACTCCATGCCCAAGAGGGTTAAGGCAGTGCCGGAAAATAATGGCGGCCGCACAAAATATTGATACTTTGGGCCCAATTTGGACATTTTCACTTAGGGGTGGACTCACTTTGGCTGCCACTTACTTTACTTGTAGCAAAGTGTAATTTCTTCAGTGTTGTCACATGAAAAGATAGAATCAAATATTTACAAAAATGTGAGGGGTGTACTCACTTCTGGGAGATACTGTATACAATATATATATATATATATATTTTTTTACTGAAGGTCAGTGGCGACCCAATGTAGGAAGGGCAAACATTGGGGATCCCTAAGCCCACAGTTGGGCTATGATAGAAGGGTGAGACCTGTTGGCACTGCAGGTCAAGCTAAGGGTGCTCGGGGGGGAGCAGCAGAAGATATCAGGCAGAAACAGCCATTGATCCCCTTTTTCAAGAAACATTTTGAAATCCAATCTTCTAAAAATATCACTAAAATCTGGTTATGCCTCACGACATTCAAATTCATGAAATTTGGTCTGAATTTCAGCACCTAATCGTCTCTCTATGTATGTAAAAGCTTCACATTAATGAAGCAAGATAAGAAAAGTTGATGCCTTTGAAAGCTGCTTTTAACGAAGAAAGTTGAGGTCTTTAACTTTGCTTTTAATGAAGATTTCTAAGAATATCATAAACAAAAGTATCCTTTGACAGACAAATCAAACCCAACCTATCAATAGATGCCCAGATGACTAGGTTCAAGCCATCCTATTCTGGACATATTATGAGTAGAACTAACTTATTGGAAAAGACAAATATACTTGGAAATGCTGAAGAGCAAGGGAGAGGATGACCAACAATGAGAAAGCTAGATACAGTCACAGAAAAACTGAAGACCCAAAGAGAAGATTATTCTGGAGAAACACTGTCAACATTAATCAATATGAGAATAAGAGATATACTTTTCCTGACGAGATGTCTAATCGGTCAGGTAATCAACTTTGGCTTTTTGGTGAACCTATGTGTATGGGGTGTCTGGCTGAAGTGCTTGGCCTCCTATAGCTGCAGCATATTTTAATTTTTTTATGACTTTTTTTATCAACCTGATGGCACTTAACAAAAAAAATTATTTTTACTATACTCAACTGTATAGAGATTACATAAAAAACAGGTAAAATGCATTAAATGTGACATTTCCTTGTAAAAGGAACACACATAAACATACTTTTTCTCTCCCAAACCTAAAATTCTGTATCCACCCCATCATCTTAGTCAGGTGCCAAGCCTAGTCATTATTTCTAAACTGCTATGTTCTGCAGACAATAACTCGGATGTTTTCTTTCTCTGCAAAAGTGAGCAACAGGATTCTGCCAACCTTCTGAAAATAGAGAGCAATATAACAGCTTCTACTTGTCTCATTTTTATCACCGTTGTAGAAGCAGTTCTGTTAGGGTTGGGAAGACTAACTAGGACACAGTACCAGTAATAATGGCCAGCTGGACGCACACTGAAATATTTCTGGCATAGTTACCCATCCTGTTGAACTGAAGGCCATAGGGTGTTAGATACGAGCAGAAGATGGAAGAAGGGGCCTTATCAATTCTTCAACATTTCACCTGGATAAATCTCAGCCTTCCTATCTGGTGAAAGTGAGGGAAAATCTCTGTAACAGAGCCTCAATGAGCAGTAAACCCTGACAAAAAAAGAAGTTTTGGTTGGACTTACACTTTAGATATGCAACACAACATAGAATTCTTTGCTAATGTCTTATGAACAAAACAAAACAAAATCGTTTAGGTTGTAACCAGGCTACTTAGACAACAAAAATTACCTCCCCACATTCGTGGAAACAGATAGGGGCAAACGTTCATGCACTGGAAGGCTTGTCTGTGGGCTCTTTGGATTTTTGTGGACTTGTGCCACCAGAGGGAGCCTTGAAGGACTTGGAGCCCTTGTCCGAGGAGCCTGGGGAGCAAAAAGCCATTTATGCATCCACTTGTACCTCAGCTCCTTGCCGTTTCTAGACTGCCAAAGAAAGGTACTTTTCACTCCCGCAAGGTTTTCGATGATGTCGTTCTGGGTGGCTCACCCATAGCCACTCACCCTTGAAGAGCAAATCTGCCAGAAGCTTCTTAGGAGTCTGTTTCGCAGACCAAAACTTAAGCCAGAGGACTTGAGAGTAATGAGTTTGGCGAGACAGTGAGTTCTGAAAGCAACGGAGCCACATCCAAGGAAACACCACACACGTACTTGAGGCCCTGGACAAGTTGGCGCGCTAGTTCCATGTAGACCCTGGTACCTTTTTCATAGATTTTTTTGAGTTTGGGCAAGGACACAGGGGCCCCATGATCCCCTATTGCCCAGGGGCCCCATGAGTTGTCAGTCCGCCCCTGGTATCTTGTGGGGATGGGAAGCCTTTGTACTATTTGGGAAGAACCAGCTATTACCAACGGCCCCTACGGGAGTAGTGGTACAAGCAAGTTCAAGGGCACATTGTAAATAAGAATTTGAAATGCTTGATATTTATGCGATACCTGCAACTTTGTAAGTTGATGACCAGTTCTCTTTAAGCATGTTCACATTGTTGACTAACAGCACTGTCCCCAGTTTGAAGGCTACTGTCTATCAGATTACAGCAGTGGTCTCCAAACTGAGGCCCTGGGTTCGGATGTGAACCTTTGCTTGCTATTATCTGGCCCTTGAAGCATAATGCCTTCCACTGACACCAACGATGGGGCATAATTCCTTCTACTGACACCAACAATGGGCACAGTTCCTCCCACTGGCACCAACTATTTCTCCCCCCAATACCAAAGATCGGGCATTGTTTACTCCCACTGGGCACAATCGGCCCTCCTAAAGTCTGAAGGACAGTAGACTGGCCCTTTCTTTGGAGAGTTTGGAGACCCCTAGACTACAGGATGCCAATATAAAGATCTGTTTGGGTATTTATATAAAAATACATTTAATAATTAATTATAATTTGTTTCATGAATACATAACTGGGTTAAATGATGTTTTGTCAGCCGGCTCAGAATTCCTCTTGAAGCTTGTTTTAATGTGGCACAAAATCACCTTTAGGAAGCGCTGGCGACAATCTGTTAACTAAAATGAAGAAACGTTACTTTTCAACGGGTTTGACAAGCAGTCAGCGGAACAACCGGGGTTGCATTAAACTGCAATTTGTCTTGTTTTTCGGCAGCAGATCTTGATGTAAAAGCTGCGCTAAAACAACAGAACCGTACGTCCCTCGGAGCCACGTCTGCAGATATCTCTCCAAGCAAGCATTTCCAGAACTTTGATTACTACAATGGTACAAATTCTCTGTTTCTGCAGTCCATTTATTTTGACATTTTCCACAGATGCCGCACTCTGGTAGCAGGAACGCTTTATAGCTTATTGACTGGCAATTTTATAGAGAACAATACATTTATTTTTGGAATGGCTAATGCTCACTAAAGCAGCGGGGAACTTTGCATAAAGCCGGGGCCGTGCTGGAAAAAGGACGAGGGAAGTTGCTCAGTATAACAAAGTTGTCTGAAATGTAAAGTGTATGGAAACCCCAACAGTGAACTTCTTTATTTGCTCCTCTTTGATCTATTAAATATACTATTGAATGTGGTTTGTTCAATCTGTTCAATAAGTGCAACAAACACCTATCAATCTCATCAGAAATCCAGTGAGCTGACAATGCCCTGTAATGAGCTGACAACACTGCACTGAAATCGCACACATTGTCATCAACACTGCCTATTTCACTATGTGGACTACAAAACCCCTCCTTCTTATGTTGCAGAGAAGAGTTAGCCCTGGTTCACACTGCAGAATTCTGCACCGCATCAGAATCGCGCCCAGTCCATGCGAAGCGCTGCAGGTGTGTATGTTAACAACACCCCGAAATCGGTCCACAAAACGCGGTGCGATGTGCAGAATCGGATCATATAGGTGGGAATACCCGATTCTAGTGCGGACCAAAAAAGGGTCCTGCATGTTTTTGGTGCGGGTGTGTTCTGTCTCTCCAATCTAAGCATTGAAAGTGTGATCTCTGAAACTTACAGTTGTGATGAGATAGCGATAACTCCAATCTTAGTTGAATAACACAGGCAGTGACTCGATCCAGATGACACCTTGTAGATCTTGTTGTCAGGGCTCCGGGTATGACCAGAGGTATGTGAACTGATGCAGGGAAACGCAGGCTTCAGATATGTTATAAACAATATAATTTATTAATACTAACAATACAAAAGGCAGTGCAATACTAAAACATAACACAGTGCAAACGAACCAAACCAAACCACCCACAGATAACAATACATACAATGCAAGCGTAGTCAGGCAGGCCGGGTCAATAACAATCGGGCAGGTAGGAACAGGAGGAGCAGGCAGAGAGTAGTCAGGTCACGAGCCGGGTACAGCAACTAACGGGCAGGTAGGTACAGGGGGTCAGGCAGAGAATGGTAGGGGTCACAAGCAAGGGATCAAACAGGAGAAGTCAGCAGAGGTCAGGATCAAGCAGGGTCGGCAACAAGTCAGTCAGGCAGGAACAGGAACAGGAATGCAGGTAACAAGATACAGGGGCCCATGGAAAAACACACACCAAGGCCCAGACTGCAGGTCTGGCCATCCCTTAAATACACCTCCGTAATCAGCTTCAGGTGTTTGGCTGACTGCAGGGTTGAGTCTCTGATTGCTGAGAGCACCCGCTGGCCAGCCCTGGTACTGCAGCCCACAAGGCAGGTGAGTCCCACCATTACTGTCAAGTCCATTCCTGACACTTGTGAAGTTTATTCCATAAACTGAGAGAATCTTACAATGAACATCGGATAGGTCAAAAGATCATAATGTGATGTGCTTCATGACATGAAGCTTGAAGCTGAAATGCGTTACTGGGAAAGGGTGGAGCTATCTATACAGCATGAACTAAACCAGAGGAAAGGGAGGAGCAGAGACAAAATACAAAGAACACTTAAAGGCATATGACAGTCATGTGAAACAAAATGTACGGCTCCAATTGCACTGCACACAAATCGCATGTGATTTGCAGAGGAATGCGGTGTGGTTCCTGTGCGAATCTCATGCTATATACCACACTGCATTAATGTGAACCCTTAGGGTTCTGTAGTCCTGTCCTGGGGAGACAACACTAGTCCTCCATAGATACAGTGGAGCGAATGACAGGAAATATGTTACTGAAAGGATCAATAAGTGAAAGTAAAAGAAGAAAAAACAAGAAAAAGGAAAACCAAAGCTGCAATATTACTTCTTGTTCTTGGGTTTGGATCAGTGGCAGATCAGGTCACCAACTGGCTTCTCCAATTTTTGGGCCAACACTTCAGTGTGCTCAGAAAGTGGGGGGCAGAGAGTCAGAAAGTGAGCACCCCGTCCTTCCCATCCAAGCAGTGCCAGGCGACAATGGGAGAAGCTCTCTGCATGGCTAAATGAAGTGAAGTGAAGGAGGTGTTGGCTGCTCAATGCCATTTACATGTTACAAACCAGGAGGATGCCTGTTACTTGTCTGCCCTATAAATATGAGCAAGCAGCAACCCACATCTACAAGACTTTGCAAAGGGTCCCAACATGTACCCCACCATCATGGACCTTTAAGTCCCAAAGGGACTGCACAAGTGGTATGTCCACAGTCTGGGTTTAGATGCGCTTAGGGGTTTAGCTGTGCAAATGGCTCAGCATGCACACAGCCATCACAAGTATCCCTGTAAATAGTCGAATGTGTTTATTTTCTATGATCCTCAGCTCCATCTAGTGGCTCTAGTCATGCATATTCTTGAAATACCCCATTATGGCCACTAGATGGAGCTGATGATCATAGGAAATAAATGTATTTGAGACATTATGGAAATTTTATTGTGATGGTTGTGGGCATACATTTCTTTTTTATTAATAGACCCCTCAAAGTTTTATTACACACGCTATTAGTTGAGATAGGGACCCCAGTACAAACGGACAACCAAGCTTTGTAAAACATTGAAGTATAACAGCACTATCAGTACAGTGTGATTTTCTACTGCAGCCTTTCTGAACCAGGGTGCCCAGGTACCCTGGGGTGCCTTGGGATTTCTTCAGGAGTGCCTTGGCAAAATGTCCAAAACTTGTATACAAGTCAGCGGGTAGAACAAGCCTACCTTTTAGTTACACAAAGCCACAGGTTTTCATTGTGCGCCATTACAACCTTCTAGCCAACGGCGTCCTGACAACCAATGACATCATCAGTTGATGAGGTGGATGCCAGTTGCCTGCACAGCATCTTAGTTTGACCCTCTCCTGCCCCCTCCATCAATGTTGGGGTCACATTAGCTCAGTGATGGAGAAAAACTGAGAGAGAAGAGAAACATTGGAATACTAGTCAGTACCAGTGTGCAAAAGTGTATTTGCTTTGGAAGAATGAATCACTTCTAATGTTGGGTGTCCTACATGTGTGGATGTTGCTGCGTTATATAAAACTATTAGAATAATTTTTAAATTTTAGTATGTGGTGCCTCAGGACTGTCCATAATTGTAAAGGGTGCCTCGGGACTGTCCATAATTGTAAAGGGTGCCTCGGGACTGTCCATAATTATAAAGGGTGCCCCCGGACTGTCCATAATTGTAAAGGGTGCCTCGGGACTGTCCATAATTGTAAAGGGTGCCCCCGGACTGTCCATGATTGTAAAGGGTGCCCCCGGACTGTCCATAATTGTAAAGGGTGCCTCGGGACTGTCCATAATTGTAAAGGGTGCTTCGGGACTGTCCATAATTGTAAAGGGTGCTTCGGGACTGTCCATAATTGTAAAGGGTGCCTCGGCACTGTCCATAATTGTAAAGGGTGCCTCGGGACTGTCCATAATTGTAAAGGGTGCCCCGGGACTGTCCATAATTGTAAAGGGTGCCTCGGGACTGTCCATAATTGTAAAGGGTGCCTCGGGACTGTCCATAATTGTAAAGGGTGCCCCGGGACTGTCCATAATTGTAAAGGGTGCCTCGGCACTGTCCATAATTGTAAAGGGTGCCTCGGGACTGTCCATAATTATAAAGGGTGCCTCAGGACTGTCCATAATTGTAAAGGGTGTCTCGGGACTGTCCATAATTGTAAAGGGTGCCTCGGGACTGTCCATAATTTTAAAGGGTGCCTTGACTGAAAAAAGGATGAGAAACACTGGTCTAATGGTCCAATTAGCCTACAAAAAATGGAAATAAGTTGGGTGACCTTTTGAAAATTAAAGTAATACTAAAGGCTTTTTGTGTTGTTGTTGTTGTTAAAATAAAAAAGCGATTACACTTTCCTGTTCTGTGCAATGATATTGTACAGAGAGGTCCCTTACCTCTGCTTCTGGCAGTCCCCGCTGGAGCTGTCCACTCCACCCTCCTCTAAGTGCCTTCCTAGCAAGCTGGGTGCTACAGAAGCACTCCAGAGCCGGGCTGTATATGTCCATAGACACATGCAGAGCTGGAAAACCACACCCCTGCTCCCTCCTCACAGGAATTTGACTGACAACAGCAATATCCTACAGCTCCATTGCCATCAGTGTCTCCTATGAAAGCAGGAAGTGAAGGGAGCAGTACTGCAGCTGAGACAGTGATGGAGCAGTGACACGAGTCAGGTAAGTGTTTAGGGATGGGGGTAGGTAGGACACGTAGTGGGGCATTTTTTACCTTAATTCAGAGAATACATTAAGGTAAAAGAAATAAAACTGCTTTAAATCTTGTTCCAGCAACATGACCCAGGATCGGGTTTGCATTCCACTATGTTGCAAACAAACTGTTCTTGGCCCCAACACCAGAAGATGCCATCTGGAGACATTGGATCTTGGTAGGATATACTCAGAACAAGTAGGCTGCAGGCAAAGTTAATGGAAAAAACAATTATCTTCAGGAAAAAAGAGGAACATTTTTGAAGCCTACATGAAAAAAAAAAAAGTTCTTATAGTGAAATCAATTATTTCACAGCAAAATGAGTTGCGGTGGGATCAGTCCACTCGTCTTAGTCCTCCATCATAGCAGGCTCCAGCCAAGAACAAGGGTCTGAAATGTGTTAGTGCTTTGTAACTTTTTCTTAAAGGTGGTTTAACAAAAAAACAAAACTCTGGAGATCTTTGATATCTTAGGTAGACCTGTTCAGAAGCACACCACCTCCACTGGGACCAAGAACAGACATTCTACCAGGTTCCCTTTAAATGGGGCTCTTTAATAGTTCATTAATGTTTGCTTATGGAATAAACAGGCTCCCTGTTTGCTCCTCTGCTTTTGGATGTGGCAGAGTTGTGCCTAATTAAAGAAGAGCACCTCCCTTGCAGTCACCCCAATTATTTTAATAATTCCTCCTCGGAGAGTATCAGACGTAATATGTGAGCCATGTTCTGGCGTTCTTCAGCTTTATCTTCCCAGCACAACACCATCTGTCTGCTTTTCCCTCCGCTACCAGCACACTGCGGCCCTCTGGCACAGAAAGTAGTTTGCACATTTTGTGTAATTAATCACACATACCCAATTATTATCATATAACAAATGTATTGTATAAAAACAGCATCTTCTAATTCAGGATACATATGAATGGTCCTGTCAAGAGCAGGCCATGACCAACCTTGGGTCACCTATGCCCAACATCTGAGGTTACGTCCATCCCGCTACTATGGCTAGAATGAGCGGGCGGTGTGCAGGCAGGGGCTGAATGCTATCGGGGCGAGGAGAGGGGAGCATTTCAAAGCACTCAGCAAATCTTCTAGAGAGGAGGAATGAGGAGCAGGACAGAGAAGGTTGGCCTAGGCAAATCTTCTAGAGAGGAGGAATGAGGAGCAGGACAGAGAAGGTTGGCCTAGGCAAATCTTCTAGAGAGGAGGAATGAGGAGCAGGACAGAGGAGTTTGGCCTAGGCAAATCTTCTAGAGAGGAGGAATGAGGAGCAGGACAGAGGAGGTTGGCCTAGGCAAATCTTCTAGAGAGGAGGAATGAGGAGCAGGACAGAGGAGGCTGGCCTAGACAAATCTTCCAGAGAGGAGGAATGAGGAGCAGGACAGAGGAGGCTGGCCTAGGCAAATCTTCCAGAGAGGAGGAATGAGGAGCAGGACAGAGGAGGCTGGCCTAGGCAAATCTTCTAGAGAGGAGGAATGAGGAGCAGGACAGAGGAGGCTGGCCTAGGCAAATCTTCTAGAGAGGAGAAATGAGGAGCAGGACAGAGGAGGCTGGCCTAGGCAAATCTTCTAGAGAGGAGGAATGAGGAGCAGGACAGAGGAGGTTGGCCTAGGCAAATCTTCTAGAGAGGAGGAATGAGGTGCAGGACAGAGGAGGTTGGCCTAGGCAAATCTTCTAGAGAGGAGGAATGAGGAGCAGGACAGAGGAGGTTGGCCTATCGAGGGGAATGGATTCTAATCTGTCCAAATTCTTGTTCCTCCTGACAACACCAGGGAGAGCACCCAGAGGAAACAGCACTGCGGGGGTGTAAAGGGGTGCTAGAACAGTGGCTTAGTGGTTAGCACTAGGGTCCTTGGTTTTAACTCCAACAAGGGTACTGCATGGAGTCTGCATGTAGGAGGGGTATAATTTGTGTACCCAAGAATCGGGAGGAATCACCACCAGGCAGTTATGGCAGTGTTACTACATATTTGTATAGAAAGTAATGTTTATCAGCAAGGAACTTTTCCAGAAGTGGTAACCCACACACTTACAGGCCACAGAATACCAGAGGAGCACGTCTCTTGGAGGGGTTATGGTATTACTGGGTCACACTGCCATCCCAAAAGCCCCTGCAGATACCCAGCTGCCAGTGGGGGATTCTTCCAAGAGGCAACCTGTAATGTAAAACCCATTCTTTAACTCCATGGCAGGTACATACCTACCAGAAGAGACACCTTGTAATGGAAAACCCATTTTTCCCTGCTCATCAGGTACCTACCTACCAGAAGAGACACCCTGTAATGGGAAACCCATTCTTTCCCTCCTCGTCAGCTACCAGAAAAGACACCCTGTAATGGGAAACCCATTCTTTCCCTCCTCGTCAGCTACCTGAAAAGACACCCTGTAATGTAAAACCCATTCTTTCCCTCCTTGGCAGGTACATACCTACCAGAAGAGACACCTTGTAATGGAAATCCCATTTTTTCCCTACTCATCAGGTACCTACCTACCAGAAGAGACACCCTGTAATGGGATACCCATTCTTTCCTTCCTCGTCAGCTACCAGAAAAGACACCCTGTAATGGGAAACCCATTCTTTCCCTCCTCGTCAGCTACCAGAAAAGACACCCTGTAATGGGAAACCCATTCTTTCCCTCCTTGTCAGGTACCTACCTACCAGAAAAGACACCCTGTGACAGAAAACCCATTTTTTCCCTGCTCATCAGGTACCTACCTACCAGAAAAGACACCCTGTAATGGAAAACCCATTCTTTCCCTCCTCGTCAGCTACCAGAAAAGACACCCTGCAATGGGAAACCCATTATTTCCCTACTCGTCAGCTACCAGAAAAGACACCCTGTAATGGAAAACCCATTCTTTCCCTCCTCGTCAGGTACCTACCTACCAGAAAAGACACCCTGTAATGGGAAACCCATTCTTTCCCTCCTCGCCAGCTACCAGAAAAGACACCCTGTAATGGGAAACCCATTCTTTCCCTCCTTGTCAGGTACCTACCAGAAAAGACACCCTGTGACAGAAAACCCATTCTTTCCCTGCTCGTCAGGTACCTACCTACCAGAAAAGACACCCTGTAATGGGAAACCCATTCTTTCCCTCCTCGCCAGCTACCAGAAAAGACACCCTGTAATGGGAAACCCATTCTTTCCCTCCTCGTCAGGTACCTACCAGAAAAGACACCCTGTGACAGAAAACCCATTCTTTCCCTGCTCGTCAGGTACCTACCTACCAGAAGAGATACCCTGTAAAGGAAAACTCATTCTTTCCCTCCTAGTCAGGTACCTACCTAACTACCAGAAGAGACACCCTGTAAATACACCCCTGCTCCTTATAACTGTGATTTTAGTGGCCAATCTAACAGGAATGTCTGCAGCCGTAGAGTGGGGCACCATCAGCATCTCCCTAGAAGTGAACATTCAGGATTAGGCGAATCCCCACCCTAATCACTTGCACTCATTTGTATTATAATACGGGTCCTGGCGACTTGTTCAATCATTCCCTGTCCTGCTGCTGTCTATACATAAGACGGAGTCCAGCCCAGCCGGACAGCGATTATTCCGGCAGTTTGTTTCCCCACTGACAGATACATTCACAGTGAATTACACTCTGCCGTCTTCAGGCTATTAGCGGCCTCTTTATAGAGATTATCTGCAAACTTCCCGCTGAGGCTATTCAGTCAATGCCCCTTCAATAAAGGCCGGCTCCTGACTTCAGCGCTGCTCGGGGGAAAACAAAATCCTGCTATTACAGGGATCATATTCATTTCTGTAAACTTTTATAACAAGTTGATCCGCTGCCGGAAGATTTTAACCCCTTCGTGACCAGGACATTTTTTTTTTGCTTTTTAGCACCGCGCTACGTTAACTGGTGATTGCGCGGTCATGCTATGCTGTACCCAAACAAAATTTCTATCAAAAAGTTTTTATTTTTTTGTAAAACTTAAGAAAAACAGAAAATTTAAAATTTTTCTTTTTAACTTTCTGCTATAAAACATATCCAATAAAAAAAAATATTTTTAAAAATAAAATGTCCTAAATTTTAGCTGAAATTTATTCTGCTACGTCTTTGTTAAAAAAAAAATCTCAATAAGTGTATATTGATTGGTTTGCATGAAAGTTATAGCGCCTACAAATTAGATTGTAAGCTCCGAGGATCAGGACCCTCCTATCCCTCTTGTATTGAACTGTATTGTTGCTGTATTGTCTCCCTTTATATTGTACAGCGCTGAGCAAACTGTTGGCGCCATATAAATCCTGTATAGTAATAATAATAGTATACAGGGGCGGACTGACAACTCATGGGGCCCCCGAGCAATAGGGGATCATGGGGGCCCTGTGTCCTTGTCCAAAATCAAAAAAGCCTATGAAAAAGGTAGCAGGGGCATCTCATGGGGCCCCCTACTGACTTTAGGCCCTCGGGCAGTGCCCGAGTTTCCAAATGGTCGGTCCGCCCCTGATAGTATATTTACTAGAATCATTTTTTATTTTAATACTATTACTGGCGGTGATCTAATTAGTTACATACTTAGTCTGGCTGAAAAATGCCCCCTGTTCTACTTTTTTTTGCTACCACCGGAACGCACTGGAACTGCCAGCACTGATGTGAACTATGACATTGACAACCATATCACCTACTTTCTGTGCATTTTGGATGCAGAAAAAAGCAGCTGAAATGCATGCAGTGTGAACTGACCTTCAATAGGGACATGTGCGTTTTTGATGCGTTCCAGTGCATTTGTGATGCGTTTTACCACATTCCAGTACAATTCTGTGCAGAAACAAAATGCAGCCTGTTCTACTTTTTTTTCTGCCACCGGAACTGCCAGCATTTATGTGAACTATGACATTGACAACCATATCACCTACTTTCTGTGCGTTTTGGATGCAGAAAAAAAAGCGACTGAAATGCATGTAGTGTGAACTGACCCTCAATAGGGACATGTGCGTTCCAGTTTATTGTACTGTATTCCAGTACGGCTCTGTGCAGAGAAAACGCAGCCTGTTCTACTTTTTTTGCTGCAACTGGATTGCACTTGAGCTCTGATGTGAACTATGACATTGACCACCATATCACCTACTTTCTGTGCGTTTTGGATGCAGAAAAAAAGCAACTGAAATGCATGTAGTGTGAACTGGCCCTCAATAGGGACATGTGCGTTCCGGTGCATTTTTGATGCGTTTTACCACATTCCAGTACAGTTCTGTGCGGGAAAAAATGCAACATGTTCTACTTTTTTTTCTGCACCCGGAATGCACTGGAACTGCAAGCACTGATGTGAACTATGACATTGACCACCATATCACCTACTTTCTGTGCGTTTTGGATGCAGAACAAAGCACCTGAAACACATGTAGTGTGAACTGGCCCTTAAACATTATTTAGCCTGCACTTATATTGGAATATATCTGATGCTAGGTCCATTTTAATTAAAAAAATAAATGATTGCTTTAATTGGTGACTTTTTTGAAGCCAAGCCAATCAGCTAGCATTATCAGGTGGTCAGGTCCAGCTTGCATATGTCCCTCAGCACTGGACCGCTCTCATTGCTGCCATCCTATATACATTTCCCTCGTTGTATGGATAGTCCATCCCAGGGGCGGACTGACCATTTGGAAACTCGGGCACTGCCTGAGGGCCCGGGGTCAGTAGGGGGCCCCATGAGATGCCCCTGGTACCTTTTTCATAGACTTTTTTGAGTTTGGGCAAGGACACAGGGGCCCCATGATCCCCTATTGCCCAGGGCCCCCATGATCCCCTATTGCCAGGGGGCCCCATGAGTTGTCAGTCCGCCGCTGGTCCATCCAGAGGAGCAGGGCCCATGTGGCCGGTAGATTGGACCCGCCTCCGTCGCAGGGAAGAGAACGCTGTACATCTTATGGAAATGTTTAGAGAAGGAAGAGCAGTGATACAAATAACATGTTTTCCCTGTAAATCGGCTGAATTTCATGCTCGGTAGAAGGAATGAAGTCAAGGACACTGTCGGTGGAAGCTCAGATGCTTCATGGAGCACGTCTAGTCAATAATTAATTGGGTGTCCCTCCCCGGGGGAGGATTGGGTGAGGATATATGTATCTTTTATTTCCATTCCGAATACGGATTCATACTGTGCTGTACAACACTGAATGGGAGATGAAACGCCGTACGCACTCCCGGCTTTACCATTCACCGCAGAAAACTCATCTCAACAAAACATCAATTAGAAGAA
Organism: Staurois parvus; assembly: GCF_062004578.1. Lineage (NCBI taxonomy): Eukaryota > Metazoa > Chordata > Amphibia > Anura > Ranidae > Staurois > Staurois parvus. Next base: position 23,978,119 of record NW_028317947.1, read on the forward strand.
ATGGGACACGTGTTGGGCATACCAACCAGCCAATCAGATTGCAGATGACGTCTTTCTACAACGGAGTAGAAAATTGAAACTGTCTTGTGATTGGTTGCTTAAAGAAACATTTGCCTTCTCTGAGTATCATATATAAAAGAAAAACGGAAAAATGTTATTTCAAAGACTTTAAGACGCATTGGGATCTTCTTAAATGGGCAACAGCAGCGGATATATAAGCCCCCCACAAGCCCCTGTTCACATCTGTGTGGTTGTGCGGGCCATGTTTTGCGCGGACACAAGGGCCCATTAATTTATCTGTGTGTCCCGTGACCTGGGACACGCAGGGAAGAAGTCCCTGCACTAATTGGGAAATTGCAGCACACAAGGGAACTGAGATTCCCAGTATGTTTCTGATTTCCAGTGCAGGCGGCGTGCCATTAGAATAATAATAATAATACCCCAACAAAAAATAAATTTACTTTCGACTATAAAAAATATATAGTATACTCAAAGTTCATCATAAATTTAGGCCAAGGGTAAGGTTTGGGTAAGGATTAGCGGTTGGGATCAGCTGTTAATAATTATTTATTATCTCCCTGTTATTTATTTATTTTTTGTTGGGGTATTATTATTATTTTTAATATTATTGTTATTAATAATAATAATAATAATAATAATACTATAATAATCATATTAATAATAATAATAATAATTAAGGGGGATAGGGGGTGAGGGTGCTTTTTTTTTAAAAATTATATATACATGATTTTGCGCCCGCATGCTGTCCTGTATCAGTATTTCTGCTATAGGGTGGCGCGGAAGAGGCTAACACCCCCCAAAAAATAAAAAATAATAATAATATTTATTTTTTGCTCCCAAGACCCCACAGGCCAAAAAAGAGCAAGGCCTGACCTTCTGCATATATCACCTCAAAACATGAAGTGACACGCACAGGGGCGAGGTGTACCGCAGCACCCATTAACCCCCCATTCACATATATGTGGCCGTGCGGGCCGCGTTTTGCGTAGGCACGAGATGCCATTCATTTGAATGGACTCCCGTGCCCATAACACACAGGGAAGAAGTCCCTGCACTTCTTTGGAAAACGCAGGTTCCCAGTATGGTTGTGTTTTTCAGTGCGGGCGGAGTGCCATTAGAACCAATGGCACCCGCCCGCAGGTCTGCATTCCTCTGTGCAGGTGGTGCGGCTGCACGGATTTTCGTGCGGATCCGCAGCGGTACCACCCGCACATATGTGGACCTAGGGTAACGCCTAAGTCACCATACACTACACCGCACAGCCAGAACATATAGGCACCTGCCTACAATCTGGTACTGAGCAATTAGGGGATGCTGTACATGCAGGGGCATCCCTAAGGTTGGGTTCACCCGGTGCGATAACACTTGGTGACATCCCCTCCGACAATCTCCGCAGAATGGATCGGATCTGCAGATTGAGCATAATGGATCGGACTCCGATCCATTATGCTCCCCAATCCACAGATTCGATCCATCCTGCGGGGCTCGTAGGCATGCAACCTGTACAGGGTGACACCGGACCCACTCCACGACAAGGGAAGTTGTGAATCAAGCCGACGATCCCCACAGAATGGATCGCATCTGTGGATTGGAGAGCATAATGGATCGGAGTCTGATCCATTATGCTCAATCCGCAGATCCGATCCATTCTGCGGGGATCGTTGGAGAGGATGTCACCAAGTGTTACCGCACCAGGTGACACCAACCCTAGGGACGCCCCTGCACGTACAGCATCCCCAACCAACTTTTTGAGAAATTTAATGATTAAGAGCACCAAATACAGCCAACGCTTTTCGGGGGGGAGCCTCTTCCTTCTTCAGGGCTTAAGCGGTCAATGTTACTAAAATCACAACAGAATGCACTAGTGGACCCATGTTAAGGGTCAGAGGCATCCCTAGGGTTACTGTCACCCGGTGCGATAACACTTGGTGACATCCCCTCCGACGATCCCCGCAGGTTGGATCGGATCTGTGGATTGAGCATAATGGATCGGACTCCGATCCATTATGCTCCCCAATCCGCAGATGCGATCCATCCTGTGGGGATCGTCGGCTTGATTCACAACTTACCTTTTCGTGGAGCAGGTCCAGTGTCACCCCGTTCAGGTTGCATGCCGACGATCCCCGCAGAATGGATCGCATCTGCGGATTGGGGAGCATAATGGATCGGAGTCTGATCCATTATGCTCAATCCGCAGATCTGATCCATTCTAAGGGGATCGTTGGAGGGGATGTCACCAAGTATTATCGCACTGGGTGACACCAATCCTAGGGGCGCCCTGCACATACAGCATCCCCAACCAACTTTTTGAGAAATGTAATGGTTAAGAGCACCAAATTCAGCCAACGCTTTTCAGGGGGGAGCCTCTTCCTTCTTCAGGGCTTAAGCAGTCAATGTTACTAAAGTCACAACAGAATGCACTAGTGGACCCATGTTAAAGGTCAGAGGCGTCCCTAGGGTTACTGTCACCCGGTGCGATAACACTTGGTGACACCCCCTCCGACGATCCCTGCAGGATGGATCGGATCTGCAGACTGTGGAAGATAATGGATCGGACTCCAATCCATTATGCTCAATCCGCAGATTCGATCCATCCTGCAGGGATCGTCAGCTTGCAACCTATATGGGATTACCTGATCTCTCCACAAGCTCCATGAAAGGGTACGTTTTAAAAAAAGCTGACGATCCCCTTAGGATGGATCAGATCTGCGGATTGGGAAGGATAATGGATCGGACTCCGATCCATCCTGCTTGGGATCGTCGGCTTGCTTTACAACTTACCTTTTCGTGGAGTGGGTCCGGTGTCACCCGGTGCAGCCCGCACCCCCCGCACCTGCCTTGGGACGCCCCTGTGTACGTGACCATGCTTTATACAACCAATACAGGCGTAACATACAGCGTGGTCTAAAAGATGAACCGAGTCTTTACATCTAGATGACAGATCGACCCCCTCACTTCATTTCGAGATTTGTTCACAAATCTTCTTGTGGGATGGCAGATTTGTGTGTGGTTGAGCATTTCATGTGCAATTACATTAGCTCTGCCTTGTGCCTCCTTAATATGTCAGAATAATGAAGACTGTAATCATGAATAACTCAATCTGTTTGCCTCCAATCTGACAAAAGACTCGAATTAGGAAACCACCCACACCAATAAAAGAAGACACTGGTGCGTGAAATGAAGGCGACACATGAGTGTTCCAAAGGAATTTTTGGCAGACTTTTGTGTTTGAAAACAATTCATTTGATATCTTTTAATTTTTGTTGCTTTAAACTCTAAAAAAAAAAAGTGCTCCGTACGAGACTTGAGTGATGGGGCCGTCTCAGAAAGTCAAGAAACTTGCGTCACCGGTAATAATACAAATCTTCTGGGCGCTGCTGATATTTTAACAGTGTTTGTAAACTCTAAAAATGGATATCATTTTAATGACTTCCTCATTTAGACTTTAATCTATTTCAGGTACTTATATAGCGCTGTCAGTTTACGCAGCACTTTACATATATATTGTACATTCACATCAGTCCCTAACCCTCAAGGGGCGTACAATCTAAGGTTTAATGGGACATCCCTTGCATATTTATTGCTTTAGGAAATGTACAGGAAAACCTTTCGATCCAGCTATCGTCTCTAACTTTCTTCCTGCAGGTGACAACTCTAGCCACAAGGTCCAACTCCTGTGCCAGTGTCGTCATCCCACAGTCTGACTACAGGATTGGCATGCTGACACTGTTAGGCTCCAGGTACACGGGACACTTCTGAACGATGGAAACTTGCTGGGAAACGTAGGTTACAAAACGCCAGTTTAGCCGTGTTTGCATACAGCGTTTATGTACATTTGCGTTTAGAAGTGTTTTTTTAAGATAAGCACAGGAGAACCTCCCAAATGCCCAGAATGCACTGAAAAGTGGTAAATTATTAACTATTTCAGACTGTTTCAGAGAAATACAGAGAGTAGAAGCAGAGACAGCAGTATGTGTTGAGATTGCTTAGGTGTGAGTTGCTCATTAACATTTCTTTTGTTTCCAAGGGTGGAAAAGGTGTCTGGTGGAGGGAGTCATTAAGGTCACCTGGCAGGGGGTCTTCATGAGGAATTTGAGGTGTGATTGGTCATTAACATATCTTTTGTTTCCAAGGGTGGGAGAGGTCTGAGGTGTGATTGGTCATTAACATATCTTTTGTTTCCAAGGGTGGGAGAGGTCTGAGGTGTGATTGGTCATTAACATATCTTTTGTTTCCAAGGGTGGGAGAGGTCCGAGGTGTGATTGTCCACTAACATATCTTTTGTTTCCAAGGGTGGGAGAGGTCTGAGGTGTGATTGGTCATTAACATATCTTTTGTTTCCAAGGTTGGGAGAAATCTGAGGTGTGATTGGTCATTAACATATCTTTTGTTTCCAAGGGTGGGAGAGGTCCGAGGTGTGAATGGTCATTAACATATCTTTTGTTTCCAAGGGTGGGAGAGGTCTGAGGTGTGATTGGTCATTAACATATCTTTTGTTTCCAAGGGTGGTAGAAATCTGAGGTGTGATTGGTCATTAACATATCTTTTGTTTCCAAGGTTGGGAGAAATCTGAGGTGTGATTGGTCATTAACATATCTTTTGTTTCCAAGGGTGGGAGAGGTCTGAGGTGTGATTGGTCATTAACATATCTTTTGTTTCCAAGGGTGGGAGAGGTCCGAGGTGTGAATGGTCAATAACATATCTTTTTTTTCCAAGGGTGGGAGAGGTCCGAGGTGTGAATGGTCATTAACATATCTTTTTTTTCCAAGGGTGGGAGAGGTCTGAGGTGTGATTGGTCATTAACATATCTTTTGTTTCCAAGGGTGGTAGAAATCTGAGGTGTGATTGGTCATTAACATATCTTTTCTTTCCAAGGGTGGGAGAAATCTGAGGTGTGATTGGTCATTAACATTCTCCATGGCAGGTGGCGCACATCCAGAACAGAAATGCAGCTGGAGGGGGAAGATCAGGGAAACTGGGTTCCTCTAGGATTTCCTCGGTCCCCTGGGGCAGTGTTGCGATTGGCTACGCTGGTTCCAGGTGAACCTGTTGGCTATCTTGGGTCATGCAGAGTGTTTATAAGACTCTGCCCCCAGGTTTTGGCATGCATTTTGCATTTTGTCTAGCGTAGGGACAGACCACCCGTCTGTTATGGACAGCACTAGCGGTAGGGAGAGGTTCCAGAAGAGTAGGGAAAGCTTAGGGCTTTTGTCAGCAACTCAGTAAGCTCCCTTTTGGAGTTGGACAGGACAGGTTAGGCCACACTCCACTCTCCTTGACAGGTGCTGGTCTCCATCTCGAGTCTACTCACTCTGTTGTAAGTTCCCCAGTCAGGCATGCTACCTTTCCAGTTTGTTATACTGTTTTACAAGTTCTGCAATAGAACGTTCACTGCAAACAAGGACTCTGTGGGGTTTATATACTAAAGCTGGAGGGTTCAAAATCAGACTCACTTCTGCATAGAAACCAATAAGCTTCTAACCTTAGCTTGTTCAATAAAACCTGGAAGCTGATTGGTTTCTTTGCAGAGGTGAGCCTGATTTTGTACTCTCCAGCTTTAGTAAATTTATTTATTATTTATTTCAGGTACTTATATAGCGCCATCAATTTACGCAGCACTTTACATATATATTGTACATTCACATCAGTCCCTAACCCTCAAGGGGTGTACAGTCTAAGGTCCCTAACTCACATTCATACATACACATACTAGGGACAATGTAGACAGGATCCAATTAACCTACCAGCATGTCTTTGGAGTGTGGGAGGAAACCGGTGTACCCAGAGGAAACCCATGCAGGCACGGGGAGAACATGCAAACTCCAGGCAGGAGGTGCCATGGCTGGGATTTGAACCAATGACCCTAGTACTGCCAGACGGAAGTGCTAACTATTTAGCCACTGTGCTGCCAAATAAACCCCTGTGTGTTGTTTGCTGCTGCAGCAACCCAACAACTGAACCAGGAGTAAGGGGGAGATCTTCCAATGGGGAGACAACAGTCTAAAAGGCAATTTCCTGTCACTTCCAGTTGTCTCTATTGAGCAAGAAGAAAAGGGAGATTTTCCCAATGGGACATAGAAGGCAAAGTAAAAGAAGTTCAATATTTAGATTCTAGTTGAAGCCCTGCACCTTGATGTTCTGTATAATGAGGACACACTGGGAAAACGAGAATACTTGGAGCCAAGGATTGTACAGAATAACTAGATATCCCTCAACCACTTCTAAATAACATAAATAAATGACAAAGCTCAATATTCAGCTCCACGCCTCCAACACATTAGAGCGGCACAGTCTAGCAAGTTTCCCTTTAATGGCTGCAGAGGCTTCAAGCTAGCCTGAGGTCCTTCTAGATGTGACAGGAGGGATAGGACGCTTTCTCTTTCCAATTTACACATTTGCAGTCGAAAGATTCTGAGAATAATCATCCTCCGGCTCCGCTGGATTGTCTTCAAACCTCCCACTGATGGGGAGATGATTTAGCCATCTGAGGTTATGAATCAGGGAGTTCAGATAGACTTTACAAGAAGGGGAGGGGGATGGACCTTTCTGTGTCACTGCATGAAGCCCTCACGTCTGGAGATCTTTCATTATCCTCCCCACAAATTAGACCAAGCCTATAGTAACCGAGATTTCATCCACACAAGCCGCTGATCTCTTTGCGGTCACCATCACTGAAGCCCAAATTATGGAGATATGTCCTGCATCACGGTGTAGCTATAAAAGTTCAGCCTACACGTATTGTATGTACACTATATTGCTGAAACCATGTGGATAGCCCTCCAAATGATTGGATATCGTATGTACTCTCCAGCGCCTCAGGATATGCACAGCCAAAAGGGAAGCCAAGGGTACCAGGACAGCGACAACCAAAGGAAATGCTTCAGGGGTGCAGCCCTCCTCAGATGGGGAAATCAGCCACTGGATAGAGAGAAAACAGGTGGCGCACACACCTAGTGCATTATCCAAGGTTTATTGTAGGAGTGAGAGAATAATAAAAACATACTCACAGACGAAGCATGTATCCAGAGTTTACTTCCTGTCTCGTGGTTTGCATTACAGCAGCCATTTCCCCACAGGCATAAAGCACACTCCCACACCATCCCACTCAGGCATCAACAGCGAGGCTCTTACTTTCCATTCATCATACATCAGCATCAGAGGTTGGTCATCAGCTCTGAGGAAAGGGATTCGTCCCCGAAACGCGTCAGCCATTTGACCGCACTGACATTGAGAACACCTTGCCTGCCGTTGTGGCCATTGTCATTTTTCTATGCTTTTTTTTTTCGTCTGTGAGTATGTTTTTATTATTCTTTCACTCCTACAATAAACCTTGGATGATGCACTAGGTGTGTGCGCCACCTGTTTTCTCTCTCTCCAAATGATTGGGCTTAGGCAGTTCTAGTCTAGTGAAGGGAACTGTTAATTCAAAGGCATACAAAGACATTATAGACAATGTGTTATTCCAAAATTGTGGCAATGGTTCGGCGAAGAGCCTTTCTGTTCCAGCATGGCTGGGATCCTGTGTACATGTGCACATGGCAGCATTGTACTGGAGGGCAGCAGCCCTCCAAGCTGGACTGATCCTCAGCAGGAAGAGACCCAGAAGCCCAGTCACTCAGAGTATTTAAGCAGTTACCCAGAATTCTTCAGGGCATTGATGCCTGAGATTGGTAAGGCTGCATAAATATTCATACCAGTAGTGTATTTAGGTTTTGTGCTACCCTAGACAACACAAAAATCCCCCCCCCCCCACACACACACAGAGAGAGCCCCTGACACCGACCAACACCCCTATCACATTCTGCACCCTGGTCCCAAGCCCCTGCAATTGGAAAAGTTTGAGGAAGGACCTGACAACCAAACTTCTAAAAACTCAACCAAGAAACTTCTATGGCATAAAGGCTCTCATGTGCATCAGACATGTTGCCAAAAAGACTAACCCATATAATTCCTAAGTATTCAACTGAATAGATGTATGCGGTTTTCAGTATATAGATACCATAATCCACCTGAAAGGCATAAATAATACACAGGCCTCAGGGGAATAAGAGGTCACCTTTCCAGGCGGTGTTATTAATGACATACATGGAAGATCAGCAAGGTATCAGAATATAAATGCAGCATTTAGAAATGACAGCTGCTGGACCTATAGAGAAGGAATGTCGAGGGGAAGAGAAAGCAGACGATGCGCTGACATAACGCAATTAGACTGCAGGCTTGAGACGTTTGCGAGGAGAGCCAGATGCCGCAATTGAGGTCACAAAGACAATCAAGGAACAAATGTGGGATTACAACGGCATAAAGACAACGACAAGCCAGACTCACTGCTAACTTCATTTCTCCAAAGTGATCTGATTTAGTCAGCGTAGTAAATATGTGGTAGAAACTTTCATGAGCCAAGGTCACCGAGAACAAGAGAGGCAAGGTCACCAAGAACAATGGGATGCTGAAGTAAAAATTAAAAATGGACAATATCGGGTATTAAGGCAGCATGTTACTGGATGATGAGCCCTTATTTTGTAAGCTCCACCATTTGAGCCATGTGATTATTTAAAGCCCAACTCCACTTTGGGAAAATGTTTTTTTAAGTCATAACATTGAGTAGTAACTGAACATGATGTCCCTGAAGTTGTTGTCTTGAAAGCAGAAAAGATGGGCAAGTGTAAGGATTTGAGTGACTTTGAGAGGGGCCAAATTGTAATGGCTATGTGACTGGGTCAGAGCAACTCACAAACTGCAGCTCTTGTGGGATGTTCCTGGTCTGCAGTGGTCAGGACCGAGCAAAGGTGGTCAAAGGAAGGAAAACCGACCTCCTGGTCACAGGGTCACCGGTGGCTAAGGATCATTGATCACTGAGGAGTGAAGCCTGGCTCATATAGTCTGATCCAATAGAAAAGCTCAAACTACTGAAAATGTTAATGCTGGTTCCAATAAAAAGGTGTCAGAACACACAATGCATCACAGTTTGTTGTAAATGGAGCTGCATAGCCGCAGATCTGTCAGGGTGCCCATGCTGCCCCGTGTCCACAGCCATAAGCACCTACAATGAGCATGTGAGCATCAGAACTGGACCACAGAGCGATGGAAGAAGGTGGCCTGGTCTGATAAATCATGTTTTCTTTTACATCATGTGGATGGCTGGGTGGGTCTGTGTGCAACACTTACCTGGGGAAGAAATGGCACCAAGATGCAGTATGGGAAGAAGAAAGATGGTGGCAAAAGGGGGACCTAATCAATGGACATGTGAGCATCAGAACTGGACCACAGAGCAATGGAAGAAGGTGGCCTGGTCTGATAAATCATGTTTTCTTTTACATCGTGTGGATGGCTGGGTGGGTCTGTGTGCATCACTTACCTGGGGAAGAAATGGCACCAAGATGCAGTATGGGAAGAAGAAAGATGGTGGCAAAAGGGGGACCTAATCAATATTAGTGAGAGATTATAATGTTCTTGTGGGTTGCTCATCACATTATGGCTGATTGGTGTATATAGGTTTCCTTTAAAATACTAAATGCAACAAATGCAACTATTTTTTTCCTTTGCAGCAATATTGAAACATGTTTCCCATGAGTTAAAGGAAACAATGCGACACTGATATTTTTTTCACTGATACTTTTTTTCTAAAAGGAAAACAAAAGTGTCTATTAGAGTGTCAATCGCTCTTACTCCGGAGGCCTCGACAGTACTCGGAAACAGTAGAAAGCCGGAGACCGAGAAACGCCTTCAGATCTGCCGCGGCTATTATGATAAGATAAATCATTTTCACATATAAAACACCTCTCCTGGCCGGCAGTAATACTGAGCAGAAGCTATTCTAACTGCAAATGTAAAACGTGTAATGCCTTCTGGTGCCTGCTTACATCTTGTACAGGTTCAAAATGAAATCTGGGGGCACTCTACTGACCACACCCACAAAACCAGGCCATTGTTTGCAATATGGCGCTGCATTACTTTAACAGACAATTGCGCGGTCATGCAACCTTGTACATAAATTAAATTTATGTCCTTTTTCCCCACAAATAGAGCTTTCTTTCGGTGGTATTTGATCACCTGTTCGTTTATTATTTGCGGTATAAACAAAAAATACTGACAATTTTGAAAAACACAAATATTTCTGACTTTTTGATATAAAACATATCCAGTAAAAAAAAATTAAAAAATCAAATTTTATCAGAAATGTAAGCCAAAAATGTATTCTGCGACATGTCTTTGCTAAAAAAAAATCCCAATACGTGTAAATTAATTGGTTTACGTGAAACTTCTAGCGTCTACAAATGGCATTTTTATTTTTGTTTTTTATATATTAGTAATGGTGGCGATCAGTGACTTATAGCGGGACTGCGGCAGGCATTCCGACACAGGGGTGGAACTGACTTGGTGTCACTGACATCCCCAGTGACACCAATACAGTGATCAGTGCTAATAAAAAGCACTGACACTGTACTAATGGCACTAGGCAGGAAGCAGTTAACATCTGGGGCGATCAAAGGGTTAACTGTGTGCTGTTTTACTATGGGGCTGTGTCTGTGCATTCCACAGTAAACACATTGCTTTGTATGACACTAATACGGTGATCAGTGCTAATAAAAAGCACTGACACTGTACTAATGACAGGAAGGGGTTAACATCCGTGGCGATCAAAGGGTTAACTGTGTGCTTTTTTTGCTGTGTGTGTTTTACTTGGGAAACATGCTGCTGTGTAGAGAAATACACAGCAGCATGTCCTTGCTGGCAGGAGAGAGATCTATGTTGTTTACACGCAGGTCTTTCCCCTGTCAGTGTTACTCGGTGATCACCAGGTGCCGGTGGGAATCTCCAGCTAGGACCTGGTGATTGACAGCTATAGCCACCAATGGCGGTGCGGGTAGGGTGGTATGTGCATGCACCCTCTACCTGGAAGTGCAAATCAAGTATGTATACGTGTTTTTGCACAGCCCTGCCGCCCTGTAGCAGTAGTTCCACTATAGGGGCCAGGGAAGCGGTTAATATTATGAAAGACCTGGTGCACCATGGGAAACAACATAGAAGCAAGTTCTGTTGTGGCAAATGGTGGGCATGATTGCTCCTAACAGTGGGAGTGGCTTATAGGGAATAAATGAACAGAACCCGGGCCTATTCACTGTACACATTGAACTCATATGCCACAGTGACTTTGGCCGAGGTGGTTCTTAATGCTTGGGGACTCCATTTAATAACAGGGAGCAAAAACAGGGACAGTTTTTATCTGGGGACATCTTCCTCAAAACGGGGAATGTCCCTGGAAACCAGGGACGCCTGGTCATCCAAGCTTAATTAGGCAGCTGTAGGATTGCCAGAGCAAAGATTACATGGTGGGAAAATTTTCCTACACTTAACTGAATGTGAAATGGCCAGTCTACCCCAAAATTAAGGTGGTATAAGTCATGGAAACTCCAAAAATGAGATCTCCCTGCCTTTCTTGTTCTGTTACTTTTGCCATGTTGACATCCCTTTGGAAACCAGCCACATTGGGTGATTGTATTGTGTTTTCCTATTGCTGAAAAGATTGGCTCTTTTCAGGAAAGCTATTTAGCGAGTATGATTGGAAGTCTCCTGGGTACAATAAATGTTTATTGTCTCCATGCACTTAAATAAAATGATTTAACCTGCAAGCAGAAGCCTTCCTGTTGGTGCAGATGCATACGATGGTATTGTTTAATTGTATATCATTGATTGAGTAGAAAGAAAGAACTCATTTTAATCCTGAAAGATAAAAAAAAAGAAGATCTATTAAGCAGCTAGTTGTTTGTCCTCTCTGGGTACATTGTGTTTTGTTCTACCTGAACTGGACAAGAAAGCCAAATTATATGTATGGACTATTATACATCATCCAAAGTCACAAAGCCTGTATGTTTATCGTAAGACAGAAGCATATTTTAAAGAGCCAGTGGCATAGGACCAAGGGTGGCGAAGGTAAGTGTGGTCCATGACTGGGGTGGTTCATTTTAACTGCAGTATACAGATCAGATTGCTTAGCATGACTATAGGATGACCTCATTGTGTGTTGGGTCATTTTCAATTCTTGCTGCTTGGGTGAATGCAGTTCTTGCTGGGATGGATGGAGTTACATAGTTAGTCTGACTGAAAAAAGACAAAAGTCCATTCAGTTCAACCATTAAAAAAAAAATAAAAAAAAAATTTAAATAATAATAATAATTCTATACCCACAGTTGACCTAGAGCAGTGTTTCTCAACTCCAGTCCTCATGGACCCCCAACAGGTCATGTTTTCAGGATTTCCCTCAGATGAAACAGCTAAGGCAGTGAAACTGATCAAATCACCTGTGCAAAATAATGGAAATCCTGAAAACATGACCTGTTGGGGGTCCATGAGGACTGGAGTTGAGAAACACTGACCTAGAGGAAGGCAAAAAAACCCAGCAAAGAATGATCCAATTTGTTCCTCCAGGGAAAAAATTTCTTCCTGATTGGCAATCGGATATTCCCTGGATCAACTTTACCTATAACTGTTAGCATCCAGTTATATTCTGTATCTCTAGGAAACAATCCAGGACTTTTTTAAAGCAATCCACTGAGCTGGTCAGAACCAACTCTTGAGTGAGTCTATTCCACATTTCTCTCTGTGAAGAAACCTTTCCGTGTTTGGAGATTACATTTCTTTTCCTCCAGATGGAAAGAGTGCCCCCTTGTCCTCTGTGATGACCTCAGGGTGAATAACTCTACACCGAGTTCACTATATGAACCACTGATGTGTTTATACATGGTGATCATATCCCCCCTTATGTATTATACATGGAGATCATATCCCCCCTTATGTATTATACATGGAGATCATATCCCCCCTTATGTATTATACATGGAGATCATATCCCCCCTTATGTATTATACATGGCGATCATATCCCCCCTTATGTATTATACATGGTGATCATATCCCCCCCTTATGTATTATACATGGAGATCATATCCCCCCTTATGTATTATACATGGCGATCATATCCCCCCTTATGTATTATACATGGTGATCATATCCCCCCCTTATGTATTATACATGGAGATCATATCCCCCCTTATGTATTATACATGGCGATCATATCCCCCCCTTATGTATTATACATGGCGATCATATCCCCCCCCTTATGTATTATACATGGTGATCATATCCCCCCCTTATGTATTATACATGGTGATCATATCCCCCCCTTATGTATTATACATGGTGATCATATCCCCCCCTTATGTATTATACATGGAGATCATATCCCCCCTTATGTATTATACATGGAGATCATATCCCCCCTTATGTATTATACATGGCGATCATATCCCCCCTTATGTATTATACATGGTGATCATATCCCCCCTTATGTATTATACATGGAGATCATATCCCCCCTTATGTATTATACATGGCGATCATATCCCCCCCTTATGTATTATACATGGCGATCATATCCCCCCCTTATGTATTATACATGGAGATCATATCCCCCCCTTATGTATTATACATGGAGATCATATCCCCCCTTATGTATTATACATGGCGATCATATCCCCCCCCCTTATGTATTATACATGGTGATCATATCCCCCCCTTATGTATTATACATGGTGATCATATCCCCCCCTTATGTATTATACATGGTGATTATATCCCCCCTTATGTATTACACATGGTGATCATATCCCCCCCTTATGTATTATACATGGAGATCATATCCCCCCCTTATGTATTATACATGGTGATCATATCCCCCCTTATGTATTATACATGGAGATCATATCCCCCCCTTATGTATTATACATGGAGATCATATCCCCCTTATGTATTATACATGGTGATCATATCCCCCCCTTATGTATTATACATGGTGATTATATCCCCCCTTATGTATTATACATGGAGATCATATCCCCCCTTATGTATTATACATGGAGATCATATCCCCCCTTATGTATTATACATGGAGATCATATCCCCCTTATGTATTATACATGGAGATCATATCCCCCCTTATGTATTTTATATGGAGATCATATCCCCCCCTTATGTATTATACATGGAGATCATATCCCCCTTATGTATTATACATGGAGATCATATCCCCCCTTATGTATTATACATGGAGATCATATCCCCCCTTATGTATTATACATGGAGATCATATTCCCCCTTATGTATTATACATGGAGATCATATCCCCCCTTATGTATTATACATGGTGATCATATCCCCCTTATGTATTATACATGGAGATCATATCCCCCCTTATGTATTATACATGGTGATCATATCCCCCTTATGTATTATACATGGAGATCATATCCCCCCTTATGTATTATACATGGTGATCATATCCCCCCTTAATCTCCTCTTCTCAAGAGAAAATAAATTCAGTTAGGTCTAGGAGTTGTGGACGTTGGGGTGTTAAGCGGAAGTATGTTGTGGGGAGCATTGGTGACAGATGCAAGAGGGAGTCTGGACATGCTGATCATGGATGGGAAAGTATGAAGGAGGTTAAGGGGGGTAAGGAGGATTATGCTGGGGAAGGTATGGGTGGGATGTCAAATGGGGACTAAAAAGTTGGAGGAATATGATGAAAGCTATGGTGGTCTTCTGTAGTGTTTTAGGAGGTCTGGGATGTGGAATGTCGGTTTCATAAGAAGTATAGTGGTCGGGAGGTGGAGGGTGTCATAGCAATGACGATGCTGGTGGGCAGGCAGTTATAGAATATAGGGATGTTAAAAAATCTCCATGAAAGGCATAGTTCTGAATATGAAAGGGGTTATTGCAGGGCTGGATATGGAGATATTAGAGTCTTTGCTATGTAAAGTGGTTGTAAAGGTCTTGACTCTGCATCTTTAGAGAAAAACTGATAACTCTTGGAGAATGCTGGCAATTATGGTAACTTTTTGTTTAAGACGACATTCCATTTTATAAGATACGTTTTTTTCCCTTAACAGCTTCCCAACCCCAATATTTCTGTCCTTGATGATGATGATAGATTTTAAAGCAACACTGTCAATCTGCTCTACATGGATTACTGTTACAGACTTCATGAGAAGTTCTCACTGCTTTTAATGGATATTGTTTAACAGACAATACAACAGAGAGAGTAAAAGTGTCCCCATTGTAGCAGAAGTGATACTACAGGATGTGCCACTTGAATTCCCAAGGATATCAGAAACCAGCCCACCCAACCCAACCATACATTCCAGGTATGGGAGGACCACAATCACAGGCACAGAGATGGTGGCAGCAATCAGTATTGGGTTTTCAGAAAATTGTAGCACCTTCCTAGTTAGCTTGGGGGTGTTAGACCCCAATTGTTAGGGCTGAGTAGCAGCCAGGGAGTGATAGCTAGCAGGCGTTATATTTTGGTCAGAGCTGAGAGGCTCTACAGACCAGCCCTCTGGAATTTCCCCCAGCTCTAAAACTTTGGAGAAAGGCCTAACAGCAGTGGGTAGATTTGAGGAGTGGCTGGTCTGTACTCTTGGAGGATCCTGGTCAATCCCCAACAGGTGGCTTGGCGAGGGGTCAGGACAACCTTTAAGAGTAACTGAGCCTGCTCAGCAGGACGGGGAGAGAGTCGGATGGAAGTATGAGCGAGGAAGTGATGCAGGAGCCTGTGAAGGGGGGCTAAGATGGGAAAGGGGCTCACCTCCAGGCAGAGAGACCTTGGAAGATGGAAAGCTTGGGACTTCAATGGCCCCTGAGAGAGGACCACCTGTATGGCAGAGAAAGAGCGGCCCAGATAGAAGGCCTGGTAGCAGTCACTGACCCATCAACAACACGGGAGAAGGACCAAGTGAGTAGACCTGCAGCCCCTGGGCCAGCAAGGGGAAAGAGGCACTCTGGTGGGAAACTGGATTAGCTCTTTACCTGGGACTTTCACACTGCGTTGGCTGGCACTGGATCACTACCCAGCGATTCACCCAGTACAGCTGGATGAGGAAAGGATTCATCTGGTGTCTGGTGGCTGGCACTGGATCACTACCCAGCGATTCACGCAGTACAGCTGGATGAGGAGAGGATTCATCTGGTGTCTGGGGCGGTACTGTGGGAAATGCTGGCTAGCTCTTTAGAAGAACTTTTGCTGTAAAGACTTGGACATAGTTGCTAAGGGGTTTGTGCTCTGTTGCCATTGTCCTTGTGCATCCCGTACACCCCTGACCCCATCCAAGTTCTAATTCCCCTAATAAAACTTCAAAACAAAGCTCAAGGACTGGTTACTGTCTCCTGACGCAAGTCTGAAGGAAATGAGGGTTGCCTGGCTGTACAGGACTGTAGGGGGACCCAAACTTCAGTGACTCTCAAGAAGGTAGTGCTACACAATCATTCAGCCAAAATGTTTGAACAGTATGAATGGAGAACTACCAAGTATAAATATATCTATAAATACCACTTCCTTAGATAATTTCAAATCAAACAGGTAACAAATTCAAAATAAACTAAAGCAAAATCTTAAATCCCCATAGCACAAATAACACCTTCACCCTTGAAGATGTGCAACAGTGATATAAAAATGTGCCAAAATGATATAAGAAATATTTTTCCAACTAGTGTTTATACAATCCACCCCATAAATCCGTACATTATTTGCTACAAGTGTTCGTAATATATACAAAAAGTCCAAAAAGAAAATAAAAAGAAAAAAGAAAATAAAGTTGTTTTTTTTTATTTTTTATTTTCTTTTTGGACTTTTTGTATATATTACGAACACTTGTAGCAAGTAATGTACGGATTTATGGGGTGGATTGTATAAACACTAGTTGGAAAAATATTTCTTATATAATTTTGGCACATTTTTATATCACTACCAAGTATAAAGCCTAGCACAAACAGAGCGAATGTCGGGTGGCACTGACTGGAGTGTTCCAGTGGTGGTGGTGGTGGTGGTGGTGGTGGGGCAGCCTGGCTGTCAGAACACAATAGCACAGCGGGGGAGATCGCTGTACCAACATTGGATAGTTAGTACAGTAGCTCCTCCTGAGCTGTCAGTTATTTTTAATTCAGTCTTCTAGGCTGAACGTAAAAATAAAAAAAGTAGTAGTGTGTACCAGGCGTAAGACATGAGAACGTGAAACAACAAACACAGCAATGAAATTAATTAAAATATGACCTTGACCAAAACTTCATAATAACAAAAATAAGCACTTGCTAAAAGTATGCGCTAGTTTCCCTTGAAGGATTACAAGAATGGCAATGGGTGAAAAGTCCATTTTATCTGTCATCTTAATTAAGGTATGGAACAGGTACATTAAAAGTGCAGCTGAGTATTTATAATGTAGCATCTTAACCAGAGGATATTAATTAGCACTGGAGCCGTGCACAAGATCAAAAGGCCCACATATCTTACAAGCCATTACCTGAGTCAACAGCCCCCTTGAGAGGGAACACATGTATGAATTACAGGCAGCCATCTGCATATGTCACAGAAAAGGTTACCATGGCGCCCGCAATCATAAAAACCAATCCTATCGGTGTCACCATCGGACAAGATCCACTTCTAAAGCAAATTAAAAGGAGCATTGAATAGCTGGATATTTAAAGTGAACCTTCACTCTATAGAAACAAACCGGGGCAAACAATAATTCCTTGGTGGTAGTTGACTGGCAAAAGTTCTTACTCACGGCTCCATGCTGAGCGTCCACCGCCGGTCCATGTTGGGTTGAAGTGTAGGCCTGGGCAAAAAGAAAACAACATATTCAGTACATTGTCATACAGGACCATTCAAAAAGTGCAGTGCTTCTCGCGCATGCGCAGTGGGCACCCAGCTGTGAAACCGCAAACTGTCACAGACAGGTGCCTACTTTTCTGAGTCACTGACAACTATGCGGATCCAGAAAGTAACAGAAGACCTTACCAATAAACAGAGGGGCATGTACGGCCTTCATTCGCCATTCCTGAGGGTGGGAGCTGTAAGAGTGGGGGAACTGAAGTGGCCCGTGTTTTAAACCTGCAGACCCATTATCCCAGGACGGGCTACCACGCTTTATGGATACCTGGTGACAGGGGCGGACTGACCATTTGGAAACTTGGGCACTGCCCGAGGGCCCGGGGTCAGTAGGGGGCCCAATGAGATGCCCCTGGTACCTTTTTCATAGGCTTTTTTGAGTTTGGGCAAGGACACAGGGGCCCCATGATCCCCTATTGCCCGGGGGCCCCATGAGTTGTCAGTCCGCCCCTGCCTGGTGATATATGACCACTCCCAGAAGGAATAAGGATACCCCAACACCTGGCTTACTGTTTTCACATCTGATGACCCATCCCCTGGAGGGAAGACCTTTCAGCTTCAGGCCCCATCAGATGACACCTGTATTTACTTGTATAAGGCGCAATTAATATGCGCGTCCGGTGAGTGCGCATTACTTACACCACTTTAGCACTTTTTTGCCGGATCAGGATTCACTACAGTCACCCGATTGGAACTTTTTATTTGATTATTGATCTCTATATATATATATTTATTCATCAATATTAATATATTTATTCATTACATTCCCTTTCATTGGGATACATGTGAGCTGATATATTGCCGTCTTGGACATTATACTTGAAACCTTTTTCTTAGCGCTGCACAATTTTATTTTATAAACAAACTTATTCCAGGTCAGTGACTCAAAGTATTGAAGCCATAGGCTCAACATGACAGCCAGGTAACTAGCATTTCCAAATAAGAAATCACAGTGGCAGCCTCCATGTCTCTACCAGGTAAATGTTCTCTGATTTTCCTGGTTTCATGTGTTTTTATTCCAATACGATCTTGGAACTTATTCCTATTTACCATAAAAGCTAATGAAATTTAGTTTGCGAGTTTGATCAGTGTTTAGTCATTCTGTCATATTGTAGATATTTGATAACAAGATTAGTTTGTATTATAAGGGCCCCTGTCTGAAGTCCCAGGAGACAACACAAAGTCATTGAGATTCCAGTCTACACAGAGGTCAGCCATATGGACATTCATTATATCCGAATACAGAGACGTGGGACTAAAGGGAAGAGACCAGTGTATGGAGAGAACAGTTCTTATTTCTGTTTAGGTGGTGTACAAATGACTGGAGATAATGAAGCCTATCTGGTCTAGGCACCAGTGACATCACTGAGAATGCAGACTATCCATTCATTCATAGAGACCAGTGACATCACTGAGAATGCAGCCTATCCGTTCACCAGAGACCAGTGACATCACTGAGAATGCAGCCTATCCATTCATTCATAGAGACCAGTGACATCACTGAGAATGCAGCCTATCCATTCATTGAGACCAGTGACATCACTGAGAATGCAGCCTATCCATTCAGTCATAGAGACCAGTGACATCACTGAGAATGCAGCCTATCCATTCAGTCATAGAGACCAGTGACATCACTGAGCAGGCAGCCTAGCCAATCACTAGAGACCAGTGATGTCTCTAAAGAGCCTGTCCATTCACAATAGACCAGTGACGTCTCTAAAGAGCCTGTCCATTCACAAGAGACCAGCGATATCTCTAAAGAGCCTATCTTCCCACTAGAGACCAGTGACTTCCCTAAAGAGCCTTTCCATTCACTAGAGGCCAGTGACATCTCTAAAGAGCCTATCTTCTCACTAGTAACCATTGACGTCTCTAAAGAGCCTGTCCATTTACAAGAGACCAGCGATGTCTCTAAGGAGCCAATCCATTCACTAGAGACCAGTGCCATCTCAAAAGAGCATCTTCATTCACTAAAGACCAGTGATGTCTCTAAAGAGCCTATCCATTCACTAGAGACCAGTGCCATCTCAAAAGAGCCTGTCCATTCACTAGAGACCAGTGACATCTCTAAAGAGCCTATCCTCTCACTAGAGACCAGTGCCATCTCAAAAGAGCCTGTCCATTCAATAGAGACCAGTGATGTCTCTAAAAACCTATCCATTCACTTGAGATCATTGATGTCTCTAAAGAGCCTATCCATTCACTAGAGACCAGTGACATCTCTTAAGAGCCTATCCATTCACCTAAAACCAGTGGCATCTCCGGTGAAAAATACATTCTTCCAGACATAAAGGAAGTGCAGCCTTTTTACTTCTGATTATCCAGCAATAGCAGCAATCATGTAGTAATATAAAACTATGTCTTCATTGTCTATGTGTGTTCTTCCATCCTGCTTCACATACAGCAGACTCATTGTAACGTACTCCAGAGACTGGCAGGGTGCAGATGGCATGATTACAATTAAACTCCTATACAGACGGTCCAATATTTTGCGGTGTATTAATCCATTTAAACAAATCCATTAGATAGATTATGAGGCTATAAAACAATTTGCTTGCACGCTGGAATGCAAAATTGGCAGACAGAGCAATTTCATCTGTGTTGGATCAAGTTATATAGCAATCATGGGATTTAATGGTCCAGAGCCTGTTCACAGCTTCATTGTGTATGTAGCATATGCTGCAGCACATCGCGGCTCCCTGCAGAGCAGCAGCTAAGTGTGAATGTGGACCCAACACAGAGCCATACGTTACCGTCATACAAATCCCGCCCCTACTCTATACAGAAACTGGATCAGTTCTATCTTCCATTTATTTATAGAACTTCATCATAAGAACATATGTACAATAAAAAACCCAATGAGAATAGTAATGTATTCATACAAATCAGGTATATATATATATATATATATATATATATATATACACAGCTGCATAAATGTAGGTGTATCTGTCTTTTTTTTGCTATCTGTGTCCCATTGTGGAGATTTCCCTTCACTTCCTGTCCAGGGGTGGACTGAGAACTCATGGGGCCCCCGGGCAATAGGGGATCATGGGTCCCGTGTCCTCCACCACACTCAAACCACACCCAAAAAAGACTATGAAATGTGCCAGGGGCATCTCATGGGGCCCTCTACCTACCCTGAGCCCTCGGGCAGTGCCTGAGTGCCCGAATGGTCAGTCCACGCCTGTTCCTGTCCCATAGTCACAAGAGGAAGTGAGAGGAAATCCCCAAGGGGGGGGGGGGGGTGGAGAAATCCCTAGTTGTCACCAAAACTAGTGCCTCCATTGGAAGATTTCTCCTCTATTTCTGTTCCTGACACCTGACAGTGTTTTAATCCCTCTCCACTCTGTTCAAAGCTACAGAAAGTTTGGCCTTTAGTTATACTTTAATCCCCAGTTTAATGACCATGTCTAGTCTGAGATGATGTAAGCGGTCTGCTGTAGGCAGTGAGAAGCATTTCTTCAGTCTCCTCTCCCCTAGTGATCAGACTACACATTTGCAGCAAGTCGCAAGGTGACAGGTAGCAGGGGCTGATCTGTGTCACGAAAAAGAATACAAGGGGGCGCCACTAAGTGCAGTATTAAAAAGCGATTTTAATAAACCAAAGGTATTGAAGTCCCATATTTCATGGGGTAACAGGCATTGGGAGATCATTGTCACTCCTATGTTGTCATATCAGCAGTGGTGTGGATTCCGGCACTGGGTGGATGGGGCCAGGGCTGATCGGGGAGCAACGCCGGACTTCCACGCTTACCAGAGGCACCAACATCTGGGATCATTATGTGGTGCGGGACCAGAAGTGACGTCACAAACCACCATGGACCGCACAATGCTGTTCTATGTTGATAGAACTATACAGACACAGAGGAACATTGCCGATTTGTGAAGGAAGGAGTTGATCAGCATGGCGTACTTTATTTATTTAAGTCTCATGGTGGAGCTGCCTACTGGGTGCTGTTTATGGACTTTTGTAAAGAAATGGACATTATGGATTTAGAAATTGTTTTTTATTCACTGCTATTTATACTCATTATTCTTCCCCATATTGAAGGTTTGCGCCATATATTTTGTGTATACATTGCTGATCTGTGTCAGACTTTTGTGTACACAACCAAGAATTGCACATGCACCAGGGTTTACATGATTATATCATGCATCTCAGCCTAAGAAGTATATGATGACCCTGGGTTATGCCTGAATGAAGGTGGTGCCATTCTTCTGGAGAAACAGAAAATAAAGGTGTGTATTTTAGCAGGCATGCATGCACCTCACATAAAAATGATTTGATGCTAGGTCCACTTTAAAGAAAATGTTTTATCCCACTGTCTGTGTAATGCTTTCTCTCTTTCCTCCGTTGCTTTGAATAGATTTTTTAAACTAAACCGTTGCCTAATGGGAGAGAAACGTTCCCAAAAAACGTGATCAAATTATGTGGCTGCATCCAACCATTCTGTATTCCTACCCACATGGAAGAAAATATATTTTAAAAATACTCTTTCCAAATATATTGACATATATTTGAAATGCTACAATTTTGGCCATATTCAATATATTTCAAAATATATTTCAATAAAAATTTATATATATATATATATATATATATATATATATATATATACAGTTGCAAGAAAAAGTATGTGAACCCCTTGGAATTACGTGGAGTTTTGCATGAATTGGGCATAAAATGTGCTCTGAACGTCATCTAAGTCACAACAATAGAAGAACACAGTCTGCTGAACATAATACTACACAAACATTAGATGTTGCCATGGTTTAATTGCACATAACATGTAAACATTCACAGTGCAGGGAGGAAAAAGTATGTGAACCTTTGGACTTAATAACTGGTTGACCCTCCTTTGGCAGCAATAACCTCAACCAAACGTTTCCTGTAGTTGCAGATCAGACCTGCACAACGATCTGGAGTCATTTTGGACCACCCTCTTCACAAAACTGTTTCAGTGTAGCAATATTCTTGGGATGTCTGGTGTGAATCGCTCTCTTTAGGTCATGCCACAGCATTTCAATCGGGTTGAGGTCAGGACTCTGACTGGGCCACTCCAGAAGGAGTATTCTGTGCTGTTGCAGCCATTGTTTTGTTGAATGACTTGTATGCTTTGGGTCATTGTCCTGTTGCATCACCCATGCTCTGCGGAGCTTCAGTTGGTGGACAGACGGTCGTACGTTTTCCTGCAAAATGTCTTGATAAACTCTGGAATTCATTTTCCCATCAATGACAACAATCCGTCCAGGCCCTGAGGCAGCAAAGCAGCCCCAATCCATGATGCTCCCTCCGCCATGTTTTACAGTGGGGATGAGGTTTTGATGTTGGTGTGCTGTGCCTTTTTTTCTCCACACATAGTGTTGTGTGTTCTTCCCAAACAATTCAATCTTGGTTTCATCTGTCCACGGTATATTTTGCCAGTAGTGCTGTGGAACATCCAGGTGCTCTTCTGCAAACTTCAAACGTGCTGCAATATTCTTTTTGGACAGCAATGGCTTCCTCCGTGGTGTCCTCCCATGTACTCCATTCTTGTTTAATGTTTTCCTTATTGTAGATGTGTCAACAAAAATGTTAGCATGTGCCAGAGATTTCTGTAGGTCTTTAGCTGACACTCTGGGATTCTTCTTTACCTCATGCAGCATTCTGCGCTGTGCTCTTGCAGTCATTTTTAGAGGACGACCACGCCTAGGGAGAGTAGCAACAGTGCTAAACTTTCTCCATTTGTAGACAGTCTGTCTTACCGTGGACACATGAACATCAAGGCTTTTGGAGATACTTTTGTAACCCTTTCCAGCTTCATGCAAGTCAACAATTCTTGATCGTAGGTCTTCTGAGAGCTCTTTTCTGCGAGGCATGGTTCACATCAGACAGTGCTTCTTGAAACCAGTAAACCCAAAACAGGTGTGTGTTTTTTAAGGGCAGGACAGCTGTCAGCAACACATCCAATATCATCACACTGATTGGAGTCAAGGTTGGCTCACTCCTGGCTCCAATTAGCTCTGGGAGAAGTCATTAAGCTAGGGCCTCACATACTTTTTCCTCCCTGCACTGTGAATGTTTACATGTTATGTGCAATTAAACCATGGCAACATCCAATGTTTGTGTAGTATTATGTTCAGCAGACTGTGTTCTTCTATTGTTGTGACTTATATGATGTTCAGAGCACATTTTATGCCCAATTCATGCAAAACTCCACGTAATCCCAAGGGGTTCACATACTTTTTCTTGCAACTGTACATACATATACACACACACCAGGGGCAGACTGACCATTTGGAAACTCGGGCACTGCCCGAGGGCCTGGGGTCAGTAGGGGGCCCCATGAGATGCCCCTGGTACCTTTTTCATAGGCTTTTTTGAGTGTGGGCAAGGACACAGGGGCCCCATGATCCCCTATTGCCCGGGGGCCCCATGAGTTGTCAGTCCGCCCCTGACACACACACATACACTGCATGTTGAAATGCATTTTTTATATATTACAAAATATATGAAAAATATTTTTAAAAATAAATTTCAAATACACAGTATTGGAATTCATTTACAAATATATGAAAAATATTTTTAAAGATATAGATTTTTTAAATATATTCTTCAGATTTTTCTTAACATATAAAAAGTCATTTTTACATATATTTGTAAATGAATTCCAAAAATGTAGATTTGTATTTTTAAAGACATACTGTGTATTTGAAATTTATTTTTAAAAATATTTTTCATATATTTTGTAATAAAAACGCATTTCAACATGCAGTATATAAATACATATATATATATATATATATATATATATATATCAGGGGCGGACTGACAACTCATGGGGCCCCTGGGCAATAGGGGATCATGGGGCCCCTGTGTCCTTGCCCAAACTCAAAAAAGCCTATGAAAAAGGTACCAGGGGCATCTCATGGGGCCCCCTACTGACCCCGGGCCCTCGAGCAGTGCCCGAGTTTCCAAATGGTCAGTCTGCCCCTGATATATATATCTATATATATCCCTCGGACACAGCGGATCACCGATCACGGAAAGAGCCGAAGATGTCGGCTCGGTCATGTGATCAGCTGTGTCCAATCACAGCTGATCGCATGTAAATAGGGAAATGCCGGTTATCGACATTTCTTTCCTCACGAGCTGTCATGCTGACAGAGGAGAGGAGAGCCGGTAATCGACATTCCTCGAAGGGGACATGTACACTGATCATTAGGGCACTGATGATCAGTGTGCCATGATGATCTGTGTAGCCCCAGCAGTGCCACCTGTCAGTGTCCATCAGTGCCAGCTCTTAGTGCTCATACATGCCACCTGCCAGTGCATATCAATGCCACAAATCAGTGGCCATCTGAGCTGCCTTTCAGTGTCACCCATCAGTGCCAGTCAGTGCCAGCTATCAATACCAATCAGTGCCACCAATCAGTGCTGCCAATCAGTCACCCATCAGTGCCAGCTATTAATGCCAATCAGTGCCACCTATCAGTGCTGCCAATCAGTACACCTATCAGTGCCAGTTAGTGCCAGCTATCAATGCCAATCAATGCCACCTATCAGTGCCAGTCAGTGCCAGCTATCAATGCCAATCAGTGCCACCAATCAGTGCTGCCAATCAGTATCACCTATCAGTGCCAGTCAGTGCCAGCTATCAATGCCAATCAGTGCCACCTTTCAGTGCTGCCAATCAGTACCACCTATCAATGCCAATTAGTGCCACCTATCAGTGCTACCACTCAGTACCACCTATCAGTGCCAGTCATGCGCGGTTAGAATGGGAGGACATCATATGACGTCCTCCCAGAATGAGAGAACCGCCTTGCGCCCATCATTGTACTATATGGCGGGCGGGAGGCGGTTAAAAACAAATTTATAAATGCACTGAAAACCAATTAATCCAAACATATTGTGAAAAAAATTTGTAAACCGAGGCATTATTTTCAATGGATTTTCCTTCATAAAACGAAAATTACATTAACCGAGGCGTTCATAAACCGAGGTACGCCTGTACTGGGATGATGCCTGTACCTGTGGGCATCATCCCAGTATAATCACTCAATATACTGCTACTGAAGTGGGCTGAAGTGGTTAAAAAAAAAAAAAAAGCGTGAACAGGGTTCAGGGGGGCCATATCTTCCATATGAAGCCAAGATCAAGAACACAGGGACACGACCTCAATCTAGCAGGGGGAAAGTTCAAAACCAAATCACAGAATGTAATATTTTACTGAAGGAGTAGTTGATGCTTGGAGTAGACTTCCAGCAGAGGTAGCGAGACAGTCAGCAGTAAGTGGTTTCAAACATGCTTGAGATAAACAGAGATCTATACTCGGGCAAAACAAAATAAAAACGGAAAGAAAAAATGAAATAAATAAATAAAACATGAGGCAGACTTGATGGACCCCTTGGCCTTATTTTTATTATTTAATTGTTTTGGATATTTTAGGTTTGTCCTCATATTGTATAGTTTTGGTAAATCTAAAAGGAGATTGTACAAAGATTGTACAGTCAGATTGTGGCATGTATGGTAGGCGAAGGTTCATGACCACAGGTGTTCTAGTTTTGTTGCTTCTTCCAGTGAATGGAAAACACAGCATTTGACCGGGAAGGCTGTGCTTGACCTGCTTTTCCTGCAATTAAAATGTACCTTATCAAGGCATCATGTGTCAAAAGAAATGCAGAGCAAGGTAAAAGGGGTCAAATACAGCCTCTGAAGGGTCATGGGTACCGATCAACGTTAATAGGGCTGAGCTGACCTGCATTAGACATGCATTCCAAAACATCCAACCACAGGAGGACGAGGATCACCAACATGAGCCCTTGGACTGTTGCTGCTGGAACATGTGTCTCACTGGCAGGATTCGCCTTTCCTCCTGTCCTGGTGACTACTGTGACATTGTGGATTTCCCATCACTCTCTCTCTTTAGGCTTGTTCACATGGGCAGCAAGAGGGCGGTAAAATCACAACTGAGCTATGGTTTTACCATCCCTGACTTCCCACCTGAACAACAGCGTGGAACTGCTGAGGGCTGTATACATGCTGTGGCAAAAACTGAACAGCATTTAGTATTCAGTCGGTAGCGTCGCCACCAAACATGACCCATTCAAGTGAATGGTACTGTACTGCACTGCAAGTGCCCCATAATCTTGTGAAATGCAGGTGTGGGGCGATGGGTTGGCATTTTCAGGTCTCCTCACCACCTCTTAAACATCCTTGAAAAGGGATCCACTGCGGATTGATTTTCACAGAAATGGCAAAGCCACCACATGTATGAATGATCACTCAGTGATAAGGCCACTGGGGCAGAAAATGGGTAAGTCTCCCCAGCTGGGACACAGACAGAAATGAAAACCCAACAGAGGTTCTAACCTTCCCCAGTCTATCTAAAGCATCACCCAAGGTCCAAGAACAGCTTTGCATTACACATAATACTGGATATAAATGTCATTCTTGGCTCAGCTATAGTGTCTGCTGGTTCACATGTAGTGCTAACGAAGAACCCCAGTGCTAGTGAAGAATCCTGATGCTAGTTAAGAATCTTGATGCTAGTAAATAATCCCAGTGCTAGTGAAAAATCCCGATTCTAGTGAAGAGTCCCGATGCTAGTTAAGAATCTTGATGTTAGTAAAGAGTCCCAATGCTAGTGAAGATTCTTGATGCTAGTAAGGAGTTCTTATGCTAGTAAGGAGTCCTGATGCTAGTGAAGAACCCCAGTGCTAGTGAAGAATCCTGATTCTAGTGAAGAGTCCTGATGCTAGTGAAGATTCCTGATGCTAGTGAAGATTCCTGATGCTAGTGAAGAGTCCCAATGTTAATGAAGATTCCCAATGCTAGTGAACAATTCTGATGCTAGAGAAGAATCTCGATGCTATTCAAAATTCCTGATGCTAGTGAAGAATCCCAATGTTGGTGAAGAGTCCTGATGCTAGTGAAAATCCTTATGCTTATAAAGAATCCTGATGCAAGTGAAGAATCCCGATGCTAGTGAAGAGCCCCGGTGCTAGTGAAGAATTCCGGTGCGAGTGAAGAATCCCGATGCTAGTGAAGAGTACTGGTGCTAGTGAAGAGTCCCGGTGCTAGTGAAGAATCCCGATGCTAGTAAAGAGTCCCGGTGCAAGTGAAGAATCCCGATGCTAGTGAAAAGTCCCGATGCTAGTGAAAAGTCCCGATGCTAGTGAAAAGTCCCGGTGCTAGTGAAGAATCCCAATGCTAGTGAAGAGTCCCAGTGCGAGTGAAGAGTCCCGATGCGAGTGAAGAATCCCGATGCTAGTAAAGAGTCCCGGTGCAAGTGAAGAGTACCGGTGCAAGTGAAGAGTACCGATGCTAGGGAAGAGTCCTGGTGGTAGGGAAGATTCCTGATGCTAGTTAAGAGTCCTGATACTAGTGAAGATTCCTGGTGCTAGTGAAGAATCTTGATGTTATTGAAAATTCCTGATGCTAGTGAAGAATCCCGATGCTAGTGAAGAATCCCAATGCTAGTGAAGAATCCCGATGCTAGTGAAGAATCCCGATGCTAGTGAAGAATCCCGATGCTAGTGCAGAGTCCTGATGCTAGTGAAGAATCCCGATGCTAGTGAAGAATCCCAATGCTAGTGAAGAATCCCGATGCTAGTGAAGAATCCCGATGCTAGTGAAGAATCCCGATGCTAGTGCAGAGTCCTGATGCTAGTGAAAATTCTCATGCTTATAAAGAATCCCGATGCTAGTAAAGATTCTCGGTGCTGGCGAAGAATCCTGGTGCTAGTGAAGAGTCCCAGTGCGAGTGAAGAATCCCAATGCTAGTGAAGAGTCCCAGTGCGAGTGAAGAATCCCAATGCTAGTGAAGAGTCCCAATGCGAGTGAAGAATCCCGATGCTAGTGAAGAGTCCCGGTGCAAGTGAAGAGTCCTGATGCTAGGGAAGAGTCCCGATGCTAGGGAAGAGTCCCGGGGGTAGGGAAGATTCCTGATGCTAGTTAAGAGTCCTGATGCTAGTGAAGATTCCTGGTGCTAGTGAAGAATCTTGATGTTATTGAAAAGTCCCGATGCTAGTGAAGAATCCCGATGCTAGTGAAGAGTCCTGATGCTAGTGAAAATTCTCATGCTTATAAAGAATCCCGATGCTAATAAAGATTCTCGGTGCTGGCGAAGAATCCTGGTGCTAGTGAAGAGTCCCAGTGCGAGTGAAGAATCCCAATGCTAGTGAAGAGTCCCGATGCGAGTGAAGAATCCCGATGCTAGTGAAGAGTCCCGATGCAAGTGAAGAGTCCCGGTGCAAGTGAAGAGTACCGGTGCAAGTGAAGAGTCCCGATGCTAGGGAAGAGTCCCGGTGGTAGGGAAGATTCCTGATGCTAGTGAAGATTCCTGGTGCTAGTGAAGAATCTTGATGTTATTTAAAAGTCCTGATGCTAGTGAAGAATCCCGATGCTAGTGAAGAATCCCGATGCTAGTGAAAATTCTCATGCTTATAAAGAATCCCGATGCTAGTAAAGATTCTCGGTGCTGGCGAAGAATCCTGGTGCTAGTGAAGAGTCCCAGTGGTAGTGAACAATTCCGATGCTAGTGAAGAGTCCTGGTGGTAATGAAGAATCTTTAATGCTATTGAAAAGTCCTGATGCTAGTGAAGAATCCCAATGCTAGTGAAGAGTCCTGATGCTAGTGAAAATCCTCATACTTATAAAGAATCCCGATGCTAGTGAAGAATCCCGATGCTAGTGAAGAATCCCGATGCTAGTGAAGAATCCCGATGCTAGTGAGAAACCCCCATGTTGGTGGTATAGTGTGGTCTTATAAGTCCTAACCCAGCTGTGGGCCAACACATAGTAAAGATGAAACAATACTCTCTATTGTATACTTTAACCAAAAATACTAATATAATCAACATATGGAAAAGTTGTGTTTCTCCTGCAGCTGACGTGCCAGAACCCCCAACATACCTGCAAGGTATTGGCTCAGGTAGGTCACCTGTGGGGATATTGGCTATCATCACTTTTATCTCGGACACTGGGGTTGTGTATTTAATCCCCACCGTGGACACACACCATCTGCATCCAATTTGTGTCAGTTTCTTTCCAAAACCAAGAAGTATACTGGTAACCAACAGCCCAGAGTGGCCATAGGATATAGGCAGGTATTCTATGATTAAAGGTGACCATACACTATGCAATCTATTTGTACAATTTCTGTACAGACTTACCAAAATTAAATTATGTGATAGCAACCCTAAACAATACATTGCATTTGTACCAAATTGAGCATTCTCTCACTACGAAGTTGATGGTAGAGCCAAAGGAGATTGTCAATCAGATTGTCTAATGTATCTTAAGGAACACATTACAGCTTTAAGCTGTCCATTCACTATACAACCAGATTGTACAATCTCTGTACAATCTCCATTAGATCTACCAAATCTATGTAATGTGAGGACACATCTAATCATTCTATTCAGTTTCTATCAAATGAGGCAAGCCCTTGCTCTACGTAGTAGATGGTAGATCTGAAAGAGATTGTACAGTGTATATCCAGCTTTAGATTTACCAAAACTGATATGAAAATGAAATATGTGGATCTACCTAAAATATCTCATCAATTTGTATCCAATCAGGCAGCCCCCTGTGCTACTGTTTGTAGACCTAAGGGAGATTGTACAATCAGATTGTAATGTGCGCTGTGCTCGAGCGCCTGTGTACGGGAAACATGTTAGAAGTCTCTGCTCATACAATTGATTTCATAGAAGAACAACAAACTTTGGAATGCGTTGGAGCGCTGCTATCCATGTTTCCTGTAAAGTGGCCACAGCATGCGTTTGTTGTTGTGAATGTATGGGGAGTAGATTGTAAGCTCCTTTGGTGACAGATGTGAGTGGCTGAGTTTTCTCTGTGAAATATGTCCTGGTTGGAATAAAATGCATGTGAGTGGAGGGGGGCAAGTGGTGGAGGATGCAGGCACTGTCTTCATGTGAGTGGAGGGGGCAAGTGGAGGATGCAGGCACTGTCTTCATGTGAGTGGAGGGGGAAAGTGGTGGAGGATGCAGGCACTGCCTTCATGTGAGTGGAGGGGGAAAGTGGTGGAGGATGCAGGCACTGCCTTCATGTGAGTGGAGGGGGCAAGTGGTGGAGGCTGCAGGCACTGCCTTCATGTGAGTGGAGGGGGCAAGTGGTGGAGGCTGCAGGCACTGCCTTCATGTGAGTGGAGGGGGCAAGTGGTGGAGGCTGCAGGCACTGTGTTCACGTGAGTGGAGGGGGCAAGTGATGGAGGATGCAGGCACTGTCCTCATGTGAGTGGAGGGGGCAAGTGGAGGATGCAGGCACTGTCTTCACGTGAGTGGAGGGGGCAAGTGGTGGAGGATGCAGGCACTGTCTTCACGTGAGTGGAGGGGGCAAGCACTGTCTTCATGTGAGTGGAGGGGGAAAGTGGAGGATGCAGGCACTGCCTTCATGTGAGTGGAGGGGGAAAGTGGTGGAGGATGCAGGCACTGCCTTCATGTGAGTGGAGGGGGAAAGTGGTGGAGGATGCAGGCACTGCCTTCATGTGAGTGGAGGGGGAAAGTGGTGGAGGATGCAGGCACTGCCTTCATGTGAGTGGAGGGGGCAAGTGGTGGAGGCTGCAGGCACTGCCTTCATGTGAGTGGAGGGGGCAAGTGGTGGAGGCTGCAGGCACTGCCTTCATGTGAGTGGAGGGGGCAAGTGGTGGAGGCTGCAGGCACTGCCTTCATGTGAGTGGAGGGGGCAAGTGGTGGAGGATGCAGGCACTGTCTTCACGTGAGTGGAGGGGGAAAGTGGAGGAGGATGCAGGCACTGTGTTCACGTGAGTGGAGGGGGAAAGTGGTGGAGGATACAGGCACTGTCTTTGTGTGAGTGGTGCAGTATGCAGGCACTGCCTTCATGTGAGTGGAGGGGGTAAGTGATGGAGGGTGCAGGCACTGCCTTCATGTGAATGGTGGAGGGTGCAGGCACTGCCTTCAAGTGAGTGGTGGAGGGTGCAGGCACTGCCTTCATGTGAGTGTTGGAGGGTGCAGGCACTCTCTTCATGTGAGTGTTGGAGGGTGCAGGCACTGCCTTCATGTGAGTGGTGGAGGGTGCAGGCACTGCCTTCATGTGAGTGTTGGAGGGTGCAGGCACTGCCTTCATGTGAGTGGTGGAGGGTGCAGGCACTGCCTTCATGTGAGTGTTGGAGGGTGCAGGCACTGCCTTCATGTGAGTGTTGGAGGGTGCAGGCACTGCCTTCATGTGAGTGTTGGAGGGTGCAGGCACTGCCTTCATGTGAGTGGTGGAGGATGCAGGCACTGTCTTCACATGGGGGCTCCATGCTGATGAGTGTAGAGCTGTATAGGAGGGGTGTGTAGAGTGTGCTGAATGACTCCCCATTCAGAGGAAGGAGTGGAGGAGAGCAGACTGCTGCCTTGCGAGCTGTCTATGGTGCTGAATCTGGAGAAGGACAAGCTGCTCCTACTGATCTCCTGCCAGTCCTGTACCTGCACCACACACAGCTCTCCTTACCACCAACCTCCCTGGACATCTGCACCACCTACAATGGTAAGGAGAACTCCTCTCTTTTTATTTCAGTGCCTTTTATTGTTAGCTTATTGCCAGCACATTCTAATAGTACTGTTGCTTTACCTAGACAGTGAAGTAGCCTTTTCCCAACTTTCAGTTAATAGTCTACAACCCATACCTGATATGGGAGATATGTGAGAATCTGAAACACTTACTGGATGCTTATATGTCTGAGACTCTTCTGCCAGAGACATGAGACTCTTCTGCCAGAGACATGAGACTCTTCTGCAAGAGGAATGAGACTCTTCTGCAAGAGGAATGAGACTCTGCAGCATTGTGAAGGCACTGCTAGAGTCTCAATGAGATTTATGGGTGCCTGTTCAATATAGACAACCAGTTTGGGTGCACTAATCCTATATAAAATATATTAGGCATAGCTGATTTTTTTTATTTGTCAAGTAATCTGATGAATTAGTGCCGGATGGTATGTGTGATGTGAACGCTTTGCACATTTTAGACGTACATTAACATTAGCAGCTTGCTTTCTCAGTAATTTGCATTGATTCCCCATCGGTAGGGCGACGGACTAAGTGTGGGAATCTGCAGGGACCGGATTAGGATCCTGGGGTCACTAGTCTTCTCGCTGAGCACCGCATTTATTTCATACAAGTGTGCATCTGCTGTTCATGCTTTCATAATCAATCATGCAAAGTAATATTGAAAAAAAAACAAAATGATGCCTAATCCTTGTATTTAATATGGTCAGCCAACAAAAAGGAAACCTGCAAAACACACAGTTTGCTTCATTTGTTTATTTCCCAGCTGTTTTTGGGTTCAGAATTTTCAGGATCACTGATACAGAGCCATCCATTCAGAAAGTCAGTGACTCAGAAAGTACGGAAGCTGCAGGATAGGTATGACAGCCAGGCAACTAGCATTTTCTGTTAGTAAAGGGAGCCTACATATTTTTCTTGGTACACGTCTCCTTTTGAACCTGTGCCATTACCTGAATCCTTATTGTCATTCTCTGCACACCTCTGAGTGCTTTCTAATAAAAAGAATTTGTTTCTGAACAGGGAAGCTGGATTTGAGCAAGGTGTACCTCCAACAGCCACAACTGTATTGGTTTTCCACTGCTGCCAAATCCCCATAAAACTTTCAGGCATGGATAACTTTACAGCGCCTCTGGGTGTACATATGGCAAACGAAACAGAGATCAACCAGACTTTGGACAATATGCCCCAGAATGCTTTAGAGGTCCAGGTTGTCACCATCTTCTTAGTTCTTTTGATCTGTGGAGTTGGGATTGCTGGCAACATAATGGTGGTTCTGGTGGTCTTGAGAACCAAACACATGATGACCCCAACCAACTGCTATCTGGTCAGCTTGGCCATTGCTGACCTGATAGTCTTGTTGGCTGCGGGGCTTCCCAACATCTCAGAAGTGGTCGCCTCTTGGGTCTACGGCTATGTTGGCTGTCTGTGCATCACTTATCTACAATACCTTGGCATCAACATTTCAGCTTGTTCGATCACAGCATTTACCGTGGAGCGTTATATAGCCATCTGCCACTCCATAAAAGCCCAATTTATCTGCACAGTGTCCAGAGCCAAGAAGATCATTGCCTTTGTGTGGATGTTCACCTCAGTGTACTGTGTCATGTGGTTCTTTTTGGTCGACACCAAGGAAGTCAAATTTGCTGATGGAATCCAAGTCAGCTGTGGCTACAGGGTGCCCAGGAACTTGTATACACCCATCTACTTTTTGGACTTCACCATATTCTATGTTATCCCTCTGGTCCTTGCTACGGTTTTGTATGGTTTGATAGCGCGGATATTGTTCATGAACCCATTGCCTTCTAACCCTCAGGATCTTAGCAGGATGAGTTCCAAACACCACGGGAAGCCCTATAACTCCATTAAGCTTTCTTGCAAAGGCAACAAAAATACAGTCAGTTCCAGAAAACAAGTGAGTACTTTTTTATTTCTAACCCCTGGCTAAATCAATCCAGATAATAAAGCTGATCTCCAGGAACTATCTGTATTGCATTGTTATATTGGTCTAGCTAGACTCAATGTAAGTACACATATCTCATACCTGATGAGCTGCTGGGGAAACTGACAATCATTGTAGTTGTCTGCACTACTACAGAGGTAGCCATGATCTTCCGGGTCCTGCGCAAAAGGCTTCCCCTCTACACAGAAAACACAGGGGATCACTTGCTCAGCACCGCCGCCAATCATAGAACACCTTGTAGTTTTTGTCAATGAATACAAGATGTTCTCCAATTGGACAAGGTGGTGATTTCACAAGAATAAAACCCAACAGCCTCAAAGAGGACCTGTCAGGATAAAAATACTAAAGCTTTCCTTGCTAACTTGTTTATAAAGGTTCAAGCAATGGCATTGTCATGTTTATCCATATTTTACCTCTTGGTGGGTCACTGACCAGAAACCAGCATGCAGGTCAGGAGTCTCATCACTTTGTGGTTGTG
Source organism: Staurois parvus (assembly GCF_062004578.1). Lineage (NCBI taxonomy): Eukaryota > Metazoa > Chordata > Amphibia > Anura > Ranidae > Staurois > Staurois parvus. The sequence goes on from NW_028317947.1 coordinate 24,012,810, forward strand.
TCTCCCATCTTTCTGCCCTAACCTGCTTCCTTTAAATATCAAAGACTAGCCACCTCCTAGCAGAAGACTTTGAAAAAGGTCCTAGCATTGACCAAGTCCAGCAGGACAACTCAGCCTTTCTCAAACGTTTTACCTGTGAGAAATCCCTGAAATCTCTTTTAGGTCTTAGGGAACCCCTAATAAAACCAATTCATTGGGAGTTAATGTGAAAAATGCCCTTGGTCAGTGGGCAGTAGGAAGAATACCTACAACAGTCTACAGTAAATGGAACCCTTTACAGATAGCTAAAAAGATCACTGGTTTCATGACTTTGCCGTGTAATGTTGGTCCTGGGACTATGCAGATACCATGAAATAGAAGTTCAATTATTCTCAACTCAAGGAACCCATGGCAACCTTTAAAGGAGCCTTAGGATTCCAAAGACGCCTGGTTGAGAATGGCTGAGACAACTGCTATGAATTGTGTGCTTCTTAAGCTCTCATCTCAATTTTAACTTCTATACCAGGCAGTTATTGGTAGGACTATTCTGTCTTGATCTCACTCACTATTCCAGGGTTGCTGTAGTGAAGCCCACATGCGACAAGGTGTTGTACAGTATTATGTATCCATTCTGATAGAGCTGCTCCAAGTACTGGAGGCATTGGACGCAAACCTGGCATTTTTTTATATTAGGTTCAACATGTGTTGTTGGCTGTGGTGTAACATTATTGTACCATTTTTTTTTTGTTTTGAATAGAGACTTAGAATTAGAACCACTGTTGATTTTTTTCTTCTGCTAGTTGGAGCTCCATTAGATCAATTTCCTCTCACTTCCTGTCATGGTGACAACAGTTTTACCACAGAGGAAATAAGGGAAAACTCCAACAGGGACGCAGATTTGTTTTTTCCCGTATTATATGAAAATGTAGAACCTGTTGCATTTTTTGCAATGGTGCATTGCATCACAGGTGTCCATTGGGGTGACGTTCAGAATAAACTGACCCATGGTACTGTATAATGTTTTGTAATAAATTTTACTTGGATTGAAAACTATGCTTACCAGCTCCATCAATCATTCTGCAAATATAGTCAACTAACAAGCCAGACGTTGACTATTGATTTTGCCCATCAATAGTCCACAGATTAGATGACCCTTCTTTCGAAACATTTTGACACTTTTAAAGGGTCAGTACACCTGAAAGGGATAACTAAGTAATAATTGAATCTTGGTGGCCCCTAACGTTTCATAGGTCTTGGAGAATCCAATGGTGAGATTCCCCCTGCCATAATTCCTCAGTCAGTTTATGACCAGGGATGAGCTTGAGTGTCCTCTGAGCTCATCTCTGATCTGAACTCCAAACTCTTTTTCATACTCCAGAAAGCTGCTGACTGGGTCTTTTTTCTGTAAGCTGTTGGGTGGGGAATGACCTGGCCCTCAGCCCATTAGAATGTAAAAAAAGCTGGAATTTAGATTAGGGATGAGTTTGGAGGACACCTGAGCTCTTCTCTACTTCTGACCACCTGGGAGTTTTGGATGTTCCTGCTCACCCTTGTGTGTTCCAGCTCTTCCTATTACAATCTCCATAATATAAAATAAATGCAAATCCAGCAGGGATGGTGGGAACCCCTCATAATGGGTACAGCAGGTTTGCAGCCCCAGAAACCCAGCACAGGGACCTCACCAATAAAGGACTATCAGGGGGTTTACCTCTCCAACCTTTACCAAACAATTAAATATACATTCAGGATGGACTGACCCTTTAAACTGATTTAGACATTCATTAGTGCCCAGTATATAGTGTATTACATATCCTCTTTTTCCAGTTGCTAGCCTCCAGAAGAGAAGGATGACCTTACAGGTCGCACACATTGTATCCATAATGTAGCAAGTCTCCCCAACAGAATTAACCGCACAGCACATCCTATAAACACATGGAATCCAATCCTTGTCAGGTGCGATGATTTCCCATCAAAGCAGAGTAACAATGATATTTATTCATCGTGAGGGAACAGCTGCTTCCATCAGCACGCTCATGTAATCATCTCAAATTGTGTTGATTTTCTGTTCCAGCCCTGCTCGAGTCCTAAAATTATTCTCATATAATACGGCTTATTTATATTACAGAATTAACATATGCCATTTGATTCCTGTAACAAAGTACTACTGCCCTTAATATCTGGTGATCTTCATAGATCCTTCCTTCTTGTGCCTGCCCTCTACTTCTGTAATTGCTGGCTTCTGGAGACACACCATAGAGCAGTCTATAGGCTTGTTTACATCAGTTTCTCCCTCTGAAGAGCAATCCATGGTGGATCATGTTTCTGAGGGCATATGACAAGCAGTTAAGGAGGAGTTGTTACCCCCACATCACCCTAAAACTTTGCAACTCCACAGTTGTGGGCAGTCCCATTCAGTGGGTGGCACTGCCGGGCAAAGACAACAGGAAGGGGGGAGGGATAATGTTTGCTGCTCCAAGTTGCAAAGTAATGCAGTTGTGGCATCTGTACCACCCTATCAGTTGCTTTTGCAGCTAAGCAGGGATTGGTTGGATGTGGTAAAAACATGGATCGACCACGTGTTTTTACTGCACCCCAAACCCCAAGTGTAAACATAGCCTTAGAAAGTCACTTTTCTGGTACTCATGAGAAGGCTGTTTCACTTGACCTAGAATTACGCTATGGATAGGCAAGACAAAGAGTATCTATTTCATGTATCATGGACTCATGAGAAGGCTGCTCTGGGTTCTGGATCACTGAACCTAGAATTACCCTATGTATCATGGACTCATGAGAAGGCTTCTCCGGGGTTCAGGATCACTGAACCTAGAATTACCCTATGGATAGGCAAGTCAAAGAGTGTATCTGTTTCATGTATCATGGACTCATGAGAAGGCTGCTCCGGGGTTCTGGATCACTGAACCTAGAATTACCCTATGCATAGGCAAGACAAAGAGTATCTATTTCATGTATCATGGACTCATGAGAAGGCTGCTCTGGGGTTCCGGATCACTGAACCTAGAATTACCATATGGATAGGCAAGTCAAATAGTGTATCTGTTTCATGTTTCAGGGACTCATGAGAAGGCTGCTCCGGGGTTCTGGATCACTGAACCTAGAGTTACCCTATGGATAGGCAAGCCAAAGAATGTATCTGTTTCATGTATCATGGACTCATGAGAAGGATGCTTTGGGGATCCGGATCACTGAAAATAGAATTACCCTATGAATAGGGAAGCCAAAGAGTGTATCTGTTTCCCAGAAAAAGGCATTATTGTGAATCTAAAGGCAGACGTTTGTTTTATCTTAATGCATTCTCTCCACCTGATCTCAATCATGTGATGCACATGATCGCAGAGACTATTTCTGCTCTCTCTCCTCATTGGCTCAGAGACAGCCAGCATTGGCAGAGTCATGATCTGTGTGTCAATGCACACACAGAGCCAGCTCAGGAGTGAGCACACATGAGTGATCCCATTGCAAGCGGCTTGCTATGGGGGCACTTGATGGGAAGGGGAGGAGCCAGGAGCACTGGCTGGGAAGCTGAGAAGAGTATCAGGGCAGCTCTGTGCAAAACAATTACACAGAACAGGTAAGTAAAACATGTTTGTTATTTTTACAAAATGATCCTTTACGATCACTTTCAAGTAAACCTAAAAGTTCATTTTTGAATGATTTGTTAGAGTGGCGAGGTGTTAGAATCTCTGTCATGTTTTTATCGTTGTCTGCTCCTGTTAGGGAGATTCACCCTCTCCGATTCATTCCTGGGGATCAGGACAAAGTGAGAGGGAAATCCCGAATTCTGAGCTGTGACCAGAACAGGAAAATAGAGGAAATCTTCCAATGGGGACATTTGTCCAAGAAGGGATTTCCCTTAAATTGGATATTTAGTCTCCATATTGAGTCTACGGGACAGAATGAGACACTGAGGGCAAAAAAAAAAAAAAGACTGCAGTTACCACCCTATTACTGCCAACAATTGCCACAGGACAGACAGCAATCTGACATTCTATAAAACCCCAAAAACTCTTAGCCTTTTAATTCTGATGCAGTCAGTGCTTCCTGTAGGGATTTAAAGGTGGTGCCAGTGTGTGGGGGGCCCGGGGAAATCTTGAATTGCTTTTAAGTCTGGTAACGTTCATCACACTTACCTAAAGGATATGCGTCACACCATCTACCTTTAGTTTTGTACCTGCAAATGTTTTAATGCCTGCTCTTTTCTCTCACAGCGCAGTGTTCTGTGCTGGCAGAGCTGAGTAACAGCCACACCCCTCAACACAAGCATCCTCCCGACAGAGGACAGAGGGGGCGTACCTGAGCAGGTCTGTTACTGAGTGCACATGATCTAATGCAGGCCATAGACGGGTCGAAAACCATCCGTTTAAAAAAAAAAAAAACGAAAAATCGGTCGTTCAATAGGCCGACATTACCACTAACAGTAAAAAAAAAAAAATCTGCCGATTTTCGTCCCGTCTACGGCCGGCATTTAATTACTTCTGTCCCTGCAGAGAGCTCCGCTATTATATTTGACATGAAAAAGTATTGCGGTTGCAACATTGTATCCATTTGTATCCATTTTGGATACAGATGTTTTTATTCGGATACAAATAGATACATTGTTGCAACCGCAAGACTTTTTCATGTCAAATATAATAGCGGACTGGAATTCTTCTTCTTTTTCTACTTTTTCTTCTTCTTCTTGCAGGTCACGGCTCATGCGCAGATTTTTTATCGGTAAAAAGATTGTCCGATTTGCCCATCATTGCCGGGAAAATCGGCCGATAGGCAAAATCTGCTGATCTTTTTCCAACTTCACTGATAAAAAAATGTGCCAAAACCCCGACAAATGGCCGACCAATTAAACTACTAATGGTGCGAAAATCAACCGTTTTTTTTTTCAGGCAAAGAATCGGCCGATTTTCGACCCATCTATGGTCTGCATAACTCTGGTGCCCATTGGACTGCACAAACATGATTTGTCTTCTTTCACTACTGGGGGTGGGAAGGCTGAAAAACGTTGTTAGTACCGAATCTGCGTAGCTATTTGTGGGCATTCAGCTGGGCTGTGCCCCAAAATGAGAAGACATTGATATAGAAACGTCCCTCTGCTTGGTTATAAGCCAAGTCACATGCTGGTTTCTTAGATTTTAAGGTACTGTGATCGCAAGATATTCCCAGCTCTATCCATCTATTATAGCAACAATCTACTTTCTGGATGGTTATGCCAGCTCAGAGATGACACGATTATGTAAATCCTGGTGCCTGTGTGGTTCTTGGCTGTGTTTACAAATGTCTGACACAGATCAGCCCCTGCTATAGCCACCTTTCTGACTTACTACACAGTTACAATGTACCGTTTACTCACAGGGGAGAGGAGACTGAAGAAATGTTTCTTCCTGCCTGCAGCAGACTGATGACATCTCAGACTAAGCAAAATCACCTAACTAGAATTTCATTATTGCTTCCTAGTAATGAAAAGTAGTTTTATCAATAATACTGTTGCTGTGTATTGTGGCCTGTTGGAAATGTATTCATGCAGACTTGTACTGAAAGTCATCTCTTCCACTCTACATGGCAAGAATTCATTACATTTGGTGGTAGACACGATGATTGTATAAAGGTCTCTATCCCTACAGACTCCTTATAATTTCGGATACCAGATATTTCCTTTATGAAATGGATAGATAAAGGCCTGATGACACAACAGGGGTGCGTACATTCGAGGATTTAGAAAAGGAACACTCTCTACCAAAGGGAGACAGAATTACTTATATAAGACTTGTACTAAAAGGTCCATTTTAAGCTGTATAGGGGTCTTTCACACTTGTGGTTGGGGATGGTAAAACCTCATGGTTCAGCTTTTACCGCCCCATAAACGCTCCCTCCTTTTTTAAGATGTATAGGAGTCTTTCACACTTGTGGTTGGGGATGGTAAAATCCCATGGTTCAGCTTTTACTGCCCCATAACTGCACCCCCATTTAGCTGGGGGTGTACACATACTTTTCTTCACAGCCAGAATTTCCCCCCCTATCTCTTATTATACCCCTTATCGTATATCTCCTATTCACACTCCATGTGACCCATTCAAGTGAATGGGGCCGCTCTGCAAGCACCCCGCAACTGCGTGCAATGCGCTAGTGCAGGGTCCGAAAGGTTAAATGACAGGGCAGCACAGTGGCTAAATGGTTAGCACTTCCTCCTGGCAGTACTGGGGTCGTTGGTTCAAATCCCGACCACGGCACCACCTGCCTGGAGTTTGCATGTTCTCCCTGTGCCTGCGTGGGTTTCCTCCGGGTACTCCGGTTTCCTCCCACACTCCAAAGACATGCTGGTAGGGTAATTGGCTTCTGTCTAAATTGGCCTTAGTATGTGTATGTATGAATGTGAGTTAGGGACCTTAGATTGTACACCCCTTGAGGGTTAGGGACTGATGTGAATGTACAATATATATGTAAATTGAAGGCGCTATATAAGTACCTGAAATAAATATGTAAATAAAATAAATAAAATTCAAATGCTCTTTGAAGAGCAATCCAAACATGGAACACTCTTCAGAGACCAAAGGTATTGTGAACTAGCCATTACAACTACTTTTCACACAAAGAAAAGAATAATCAGACACTTTCCACAGAGCTGATTCACACATGTGCGGTGCGGATTGAAGCTCAGGTTTCACAGCTAATTGATACAGTATTTGTTCACCGGTTCATGTCCAATCAGGTTCAGGACAGGATCAGCTCAGGATTATCCTGTTCACACATATGGGGTTTAGAAACCGTTCCCATAGAAGTCAATAGCCTCTAATCTGCACCTGAACCTGAAGGCACTGCTTAGAAATCGTACAGGACTCTTTTTCAATCCACAGGATCAGCTCAGGATTATCTTGTTCACACATATGGGGTTTAGAAACAGTTCCCATAGAAGTCAATGGCCTGTAATCCGCACCTGAACCTGAAGGCACTGCTTAGAAATCGTACAGGACTCTTTTTCAATCCACAGGATCAGCTCAGGATTATCTTGTTCACACATATGGGGTTTAGAAACAGTTCCCATAGAAGTCAATGGCCTGTAATCCGCACCTGAACCTGAAGGCACTGCTTAGAAATCGTACAGGACTCTTTTTCAATCCACAGGATCAGCTCAGGATTATCTTGTTCACACATATGGGGTTTAGAAACAGTTCCCATAGAAGTCAATGGCCTGTAATCTGCACCAGAACCTGAAGATACTGCTCAGAAATCTGACAGGACTCTTTTTCAATCCACACTGAATCCGCAGCGCCAGTGCACCAGACATATGCGAACAGGCACCATAGGAAGCCATGGTATTTCACACATCATGCGGATTGGATGCGATTCAAACCACATCCAATCCGCATATATGTGAACGGCACACAAGCTTCTACATTATATTTCTATATATAACGTGTGACAGAAATGTATCCTTTTAGTTTCCTCTAAGATCCTGCATCCATCACCTTCTACCAGATGGCAGCCTATAGGTTTGTTTTATGACAGATTTATATATGATCCTTGACTGGCACCAGGCAGATGTGTTTAACGGACTCACTGAGTGATTGGCCAAATGACAGGCTGATTGATGAAATTATTGATTTTCATTCAGATCACCTGACACTGGAGCGGTGAGATAAACTCTGACCTCAATAGACAGACCTTTGTTTTTACTATCACATTCCATGAGAATTGGTTTTATAAACTCCTGATTGGACTCAATAATATACAGAGGGGAGGGTTGGAGCTGAAGGTCATTTTGCACCTAAATGGGTTTGCAGTCTTTCGGCTATATTACCTATTGACTGAAGTCCATTTGCACACCAGGGAAAGAGCAAAAATAGTCCTGCACCGTTCTTTTCATGAAATGTCTTCGGGTTTTATTGCAGTTTGATTTTTGTCATCATCAGCGCAGTCATAGTGCGGGTTCTGTAGCGATGGAACTGAACGTGACTTCATTATTCAGTATCAGTCTATGTACTATACCATCCAGGAGCTGCCTGCCACCTGTGATCATACGTGTTCAATGAATGATTGTGCATGGTCCATTACAGGCGGCTCCCATGTCCCATGTGTCTTAACACTCACACTGTCGCTGGGCTGCATTTGCTGATCAGGCATAAATGAGTCCTTTATCAATCATTAAATGGCAAGACTAAAATAGATTTATGATGCTGAGCATGGGTTGTGCAATCAATATAACCGGAGTGGCTTGGATGTCCTTCCATATTTGTGGCTTGAGGCCAAACTCTGGGCAAATGGCTGAATACACTTCTGATATATATATAAGATGCTATTTTTACTACCAAAGGATTTCTATTTGCCATCCAGTTTTCAGATGGACACAGCTCATTTATAAATTGCAATCCTATCTGGCAGGCGACTCTACTTCTGAGCTTTCTAATCTCCCATACACCCGGGCCTCTACCTATGAGACGTTGGATGCCCAACTTGGCCATATCCTATGCCATTTACCAAGTCTGGAGCTAAAGCCAGCTAAAGAATCTTAGGAATGGGAATTGCGAACTCTATTTTATTAACGTGTATCACCTAATAATATACTGCAGATGACCACAACACATACAGTAGCATACACCTAGCTATGTGGCACTGTGCATGTGGGATAACAACAACAGGACAGAGATACTCTGCCACCAGACTTCACATATGCACCGAATCGGCAATAGTTAACCGCTTTACCCACATGGAAGAAAAATATATGCCCTGTTGCAGTATTTCTGCTATACAGAGGCAGTATCTATATAGAAGAAAAATATATTTGAAATATATTTTAAAAATATTCTTCCAAATATATACAATATAATATTAAATAATTAAGTAATAAAAATATTCTTCCCAAACATAAATTTGAAAATCTACAATTTCGGCCATATTCAATATATATATATATACATACAGTTGTGTTCAAAATAATAGCAGTCAGACATCACTAACGAGATCAATCACTGTTTTTGGTAGAAATGATATTTCTACATGGCACATAATTTACTAGCAGGTGTAGAGTAATAGAAATCCAACAGACCCAACAGTCATGACATGCATGCTGCTGATTCTGTGTAATTGAATCACTCATTGAAAAGGGCATGTTCAAAATAATAGCAGTGTGGAGTTCTATTAGTGAGGTCATTCATTCTTTGAAAGACAGGTGGCAATTATTGCCCTTATTTAAGGAAGGAAGGCAGCAAATGTTGTACATGCTGGTTACAGTGCATTTCTCTCTGAAATTCTGAGGAAAATGGGTCGTTCCAGACATTGGTCAGAAGAACAGCGTACCTTGATTAAAAAGTTGATTGGAGAGGGGAAAACATATAAAGAAGTGCAGAAAATGATCGGCTGCTCAGCTAAAATGATCGCAAATGCTTTAAAATGGCAACCAAAACCTGAAAGACGTGGAAGAAAGCGAAAAACTACCATTCGAATGGATAGAAGAATAGCCAAAATGGCAAGGACTCAGCCAACAATCAGCTCCAGGAAGATCAAAGAAGGTGTAAAGTTTCCTGTGAGGACTGTTACAATTAGAAGACGCCTATGTGAAGCCAAGCTATCTGCAAGAAGCCCCCGCAAAGTCCCACTGTTGGAAAAAAGACATGTGCTGAAGAGGTTACAATTTGCCAAAGAGCACATTGACTGGCCTAAAGAGAAATGGTGCAACATTTTGTGGACTGATGGAAGTAAGATTTTCTTTTTGAGTCTAGTGGCCGGAGACAGTTTGTCAGACGACCCCCAAACACTGAATTCAAGCCACAGTACACTGTGAAGACAGTGAAGCATGGTGGTGCAAGCATCATGATATGGGGATGTTTCTCATACTATGGTGTTGGGCCTATTTATCGCATACCAGGGATCATGGATCAGTTTGAATACATCAGAATACTTGAAGAGGTCATGCTGCCTTATGCTGAAGAAGAAATGCCCTTGAAATGGGGGTTCCAACAAGACAACGACCCCAAACACACCAGTAAACGTGCAACATCTTGGTTCCAGACCAACAAGATTGACTTTATGGAGTGGCCAGCCCAATCCCCGGATCTTAATCCAATAGAAAACTTGTGGGGTGACATCAAAAATGCAGTTTCTGAGGCAAAACCAAGAAATAGAGAAGAACTGTGGAATGTAGTCCAATCATCCTGGGCTGGAATACCTGATCACAGGGGCCAGAAGTTGGGTGACTCCATGCAACACAGATGTACAGCAGTTCTCAGAAACAGTGCGACTACAACCAAATATTCATGAAGTCATTCAAAGGAAAGCAAAATCTTCAAACATTTTTCAGTTTATATAGTGAATGTTTGAGTTTGGAAAGAAGAATACAAACACTGCGATTTTTTTGAACAATAATATTCACTTTTCTTCAATTTTTTTAAGGAACAACACAAATTTGATATATTTTTCTTCATGTTTTGATTTGGAATAGAATGTGTTGTGTTCCCAATGCATTTGTGTGGATGGAAATAAAAGCTATTAGAAGGATTTTGAGCTTTATTCACTTTTTTCAACACACTGCTATTATTTTGAACCCAACTGTATATACATACACGCACACACACACACACACACACATATACAGTCATGGCCGAAATTGTTGGCACCCTTGATATTTCTCCAGGAAATCATGTATTTCTCACGAAACGTATTGCATTAACACATGTTTTGCTATACACATGTTTATTCCCTTTGTGTGTATTGGGACAAAACAAAAAAAGGGAGGAAAGAAAGCAAATTCGACATAATGTCACACAAACCTCCAAAAATGGGCTGGACAAAAGTATTGGCACCCTTTCACAACTGCGGATAAATAAGAATGTTACAAGCATGTGATGCTCCTGTAAACTCACCTGGGGCAAGTAACAGGTGTGGGCAATATAGAAATCACACCTGAAAGCAGATAAAAAGGAGAGACGTTCACTTAACCTTTGCATTGTGTGTCTGTCTGTGCCACACTAAGCATGGACAACAGAAAGAGGAGACGAGAACTGTCTGAGGACCTGAGAACCAAAATTGTGGCAAAATATCAACAATCTCAAGGTTACAAGTCCATCTCCAGAGAACTAGATTTGCCTTTGTCCACAGTGCGCAACATTATCAAGAAGTTTGCAACCCATGGCACTGTAGCTAATCTCCCTGGTCGTGGACGGATGAGGAAAATTGATGAAAGATTGCAACGCAGAATAGTCCGGATGGTGGATAAGCAGCCCCAAACATGTTCCAAAGACATTCAAGCTGTCCTGCAGGCTCAGGGAGCATCAGTGTCAGCGCGAACTATCCGTCGACATTTAAATGAAATGAAACGCTATGGCAGGAGACCCAGGAGGACCCCACTGCTGACACAGAGACATAAAAAAGCAAGACTACAGTTTGCCAAAATGTACTTGAGTAAGCCAAAAGCCTTCTGGGAAAACGTCTTGTGGACAGATGAGACCAAGATAGAGCTTTTCGGTAAAGCACATCATTCTACTGTTTACCGAAAACGGAATGAGGCCTACAAAGAACAAAACACAGTACCTACGGTAAAATATGGTGGAGGTTCAATGATGTTTTGGGGTTGTTTTGCTGCCTCTGGCACTGGGTGCCTTGACTGTGTGCAAGGCATCATGAAATCTGAGGATTACCAAAGGATTTTGGGTCGCACTGTAGGGCCCAGTGTCAGAAAGCTGGGTTTGCGTCCAAGATCCTGGGTCTTCCAGCAGGACAATGACCCCAAACATACGTCAAAAAGCACTCAGAAATGGATGGCAAAGAAGCGCTGGAGAGTTCTGAAGTGGCCAGCAATGAGCCCAGATCTAAATCCCATTGAACACCTGTGGAGAGATCTTAAAATTGCTGTTGGGAAAAGGTGTCCTTCCAATAAGAGAGACCTGGAGCTGTTTGCAAAGGAAGAGTGGTCCAAAATTCCGGGTGAGAGGTGTCAGAAGCTTATTGATGGTTATAGGAAGCGACTGATTTCAGTTATGTTTTCCAAAGGGTGTGCAACCAAATATTAAGTTAAGGGTGCCAATACTTTTGTCCAGCCCATTTTTGGGGTTTTGTGTGACATTATGTCATATTTGCTTTTCTGCCTCTGTTTTATATTTGTTCCAATACATACAAAGGGAATAAACATGTGTATAGCAAAACATGTGTTAATGCAATACCTTTTTTGTGTGAAATACTTGATTTTCAGGAAAAATATCAAGGGTGCCAACAATTTCGGCCATGACTGTATATACACACACACACACACATACACTGCATGTTGAAATGCATTTTTATTACAAAATATATGAAAAATATTTTAAAAAAACCATTTCAAATATACTGTATATCTTTAAAAATACAAATCTACATTTTTTGGAATGCAAATACACTGAAATACACTGTAAATTACCAATCATTAGATGTGGTTGCTGCATTAGTTTTCTTCATTTAGGCTCCCCCCTTGCTCTGCATGTTTCAGTGCAGCATCATTATTGCTGGTTTATGTGCAGTATGATAACACATCAGCAGTATTAGTTAGCGATGTGGCTCACTATATGTAAATACACATTTTTTCAATTGCCATCAGCATATAAAGAGTGCCTGAAAAGCTAACCCATCCAATGCCAGTGACAGTTTTCAAATATCTTTCAAGCCCAACTGCCTTTTTTTAAAAACATTAGAAGGGTTAGAGTCTCTGTCATGTCTTTATTATTACTGGGAAGATTTCCCTTCACTTTCTTGTTCATTTGACAGCTCATTACACCCTGGTGTCACCAGAACAAGAGACAATATAGATTGCACATGGTGTCATCTCTGTTTCTCTTGAGACTCATTGAGATTTGCCCATAAATATGACAATATACCTCCTCCTGTTATTTCTCATCTCTGAGCTTCTTTATTCTGGCTCCAAGGATGTTACCATTTCAGCTTTGCTCTATACTGATAGTTTTGCTTCTATCAGCTTCCAGACACAGTAATCAACTCACCACCCACCCAGTCTCAATTGTTTCCCAGTTTTAGATGATCAAAGGGCTAAAATTGGATATCGATCAAAATGCCTTTCAGGTTGTTCTTCAGTTTTAATGAATTTCATTTCCTCTGATGATTCGATCATTTGGTCACTTGAGTCAGTGGGTGGCAGATTGGTGTGGTTGAGGGTTAATAGAACACTCTACGACTGCCAAAACAATAACCAACCAAAGGTCAGCATTAGAGCCATCGGCACAGTTCAACACTGAAATAAAGTTGTGGCTAAAAGAAAAAAAAAAAGGAAAACCCCAAGCAGTCTTTTCAGATGCAACTGTCCATGTGATTAGGAGCTCCCTCGGAGGTGTACATTGGACTAAAAGGGTCAGGCATGAAGGTCATGTGGTTACATCAACATGCATGCACAGCTACATCAACTACACCTGGTTTATGACTTTACTGCTGTTTACATTGTGCTGACTAGCACTTGACATTATGAGCTTTTATCCTTTTAACTATGTAATGAATCGACTTACTACACCAGTCGGGGATGTTTTTTTTTTTTTATTTTGTTATTGGATTACAATAAAGTCTGGTGGTAGAAAATGACACGACTAGAGACTGGTAACCATACTGAGCAAAAATGACACGACTAGAGACTGGTAACCATACTGAGCAAAAATGACACGACTAGAGACTGGTAACCATATTGAGCAAAATGACACGACTAGAGACTGGTAACCATATTGAGCAAAATGACATGACTAGAGACTGGTAACCATATGGAGCAAAATGACACGACTAGAGACTGGTAACCATATTGAGCAAAATGACATGACTAGAGACTGGTAACCATATTGAGCAAAATGACATGACTAGAGACTGGTAACCATATGGAGCAAAATGACACGACTAGAGACTGGTAACCATATTGAGCAAAATGACATGACTAGAGACTGGTAACCATATGGAGCAAAATGACACGACTAGAGACTGGTAACCATATTGAGCAAAATGACACGACTAGAGACTGGTAACCATATTGAGGAAAAATGACACGACTAGAGACTGGTAACCATATTGAGCAAAAATGACACGACTAGAGACTGGTAACCATATTGAGCAAAATGACACGACTAGAGACTGGTAACCATATTGAGCAAAATGACACGACTAGAGACTGGTAACCATATTGAGCAAAATGACACGACTAGAGACTGGTAACCATATTGAGGAAAAATGACATGACTAGAGACTGGTAACCATATTGAGGAAAAATTACACGACTAGAGACTGGTAACCATATTGAGCAAAATGACACGACTAGAGACTGGTAACCATATTGAGCAAAATGACACGACTAGAGACTGGTAACCATATTGAGGAAAAATGACACGACTAGAGACTGGTAACCATATTGAGGAAAAATGACACGACTAGAGACTGGTAACCATATTGAGCAAAATGACACAACTAGAGACTGGTAACCATATTGAGCAAATGACACGACTAGAGACTGGTAACCATATTGAGCAAAATGACACGACTAGAGACTGGTAACCATATTGAGCAAAATGACACGACTAGAGACTGGTAACCATATTGAGGAAAAATGACACGACTAGAGACTGGTAACCATATTGAGGAAAAATGACACAACTAGAGACTGGTAACCATATTGAGCAAAATGACACGACTAGAGACTGGTAACCATATTGAGCAAATGACACGACTAGAGACTGGTAACCATATTGAGCAAATGACACGACTAGAGACTGGTAACCATATTGAGCAAAATGACAGGACTAGAGACTGGTAACCATATTGAGCAAAATGACACGACTAGAGACTGGTAACCATATTGAGCAAAATGACACGACTAGAGACTGGTAACCATATTGAGCAAAATGACACGACTAGAGACTGGTAACCATATTGAGCAAAATGACACGACTAGAGACTGGTAACCATATTGAGCAAAATGACACGACTAGAGACTGGTAACCATATTGAGTAAAAATGACACGACTAGAGACTGGTAACCATATTGAGCAAAAATGACACGACTAGAGACTGGTAACCATATTGAGGAAAAATTACACGACTAGAGACTGGTAACCATATTGAGGAAAAATGACACGACTAGAGACTGGTAACCATATTGAGCAAAATGACACGACTAGAGACTGGTAACCATATTGAGGAAAAATGACACGACTAGAGACTGGTAACCATATTGAGGAAAAATGACACGACTAGAGACTGGTAACCATATTGAGGAAAAATGACACGACTAGAGACTGGTAACCATATTGAGCAAAATGACACAACTAGAGACTGGTAACCATATTGAGCAAAATGACACAACTAGAGACTGGTAACCATATTGAGCAAAATGACACGACTAGAGACTGGTAACCATATTGAGGAAAAATGACACGACTAGAGACTGGTAACCATATTGAGGAAAAATGACACGACTAGAGACTGGTAACCATATTGAGCAAAATGACACGACTAGAGACTGGTAACCATATTGAGCAAAATTACACAACTAGAGACTGGTAACCATATTGAGTAAAAATGACACGACTAGAGAATGGTAACCATATTGAGGAAAAATGACACAACTAGAGACTGGTAACCATATTGAGCAAAATGACACGACTAGAGACTGGTAACCATATTGAGCAAAAATGACACGACTAGAGACTGGTAACCATATTGAGCAAAATGACACGACTAGAGACTGGTAACCATATTGAGGAAAAATGACACGACTAGAGACTGGTAACCATATTGAGGAAAAATGACACGACTAGAGACTGGTAACCATATTGGGCAAAAATGACACAACTAGAGACTGGTAACCATATTGAGCAAAATGACACGACTAGAGACTGGTAACCATATTGAGCAAAAATTGTCTTGAAGGTCTAACAGTTGAGTTCATTGTTACAGAGGGGTCAACATTGTGGTGTGGAAGGGACAACACGTCTGAAGATATATACCTAATACATTGACGTGTCTGCAATTAAGAAGCCACATTTGTTGAGGATCCCGTCATTAATCAATGGCTCTCCCATTGTCGGACACCTAATTTACGGGCATTTGGAGACATAGGGATTTGGGAGACACTTTGTTTCTGGTGATTTTATAGTTTAGGTATATATTAATCATCATATACTATGTATATTAGTATCTTAAGTGCTGTATTTTGTTATTGATAAAACTTTTGATAGGTTGAGCATTGGTGATTTTATAGTTTAGGTATATATTAATCATCATATACTATGTATATTAGTATCTTAAGTGCTGTATTTTGTTATTGATAAAACTTTTGATAGGTTGAGCATGATGGCTGCGACAACTGAAAATAACTTGTAGGTTGTTGGGACCTGTCTGTGTCCCAATACGAATTGTCATTTGAGCGTATACAATGGACCACAATGGCATACCATTCAGTTACTTACAAAAGACAGTCACGTTTCAGTCATTTGATTGCTGTAGGTAACTGCACCCCACACATAACCAATGCTCTCTGTACTGTCACACTGAATAAGCCTACAGCTCTTGACTGACCGCGGTCAATGTACGCCTGAGCAATGGAGCTGCCAAAAATCACCTATGTAGAGGCCCCGAGGCACATACTTGTACTAAATATTCAAGCAGCATGTTGCGGTTCTCATTAGGCACCCCCTGCAGCTTGGGATGTACACGTGAGCATAACTGACTGATCCCAAAGTCCCCGTCCATTAGTGGGCTTTCAAGTGTGAACTTACAGATAAGGTTCCTAGAGAGCTGATTGCCTCCGTAAGGCTAAGTCCACTCTTGTGTGATTTGGAGAGACAAGTCTATATGTGGATTACTGTCTGACATGTTGTAGGAAAGGGGTGTGATAAATGTTATTGGACAGGCACTGGAAATTATTTCCAAGGTCATTTGTCATATACACATCGGGTTGCGTGTATGGAATCTATTTCTAGTGACCAAAAGTATAAAGGAAGGACTGTTTACTTTGCCCACAGCTCAGTACTGTAAGATAGGAGAGAGCGACATCTTTTTTTGGCCAAAATTTTGCCAGTCAAGTCCTTATCATTTATAGTTGCCAACTGTGCCTGCCGTGGAGAGACAGTCCACCACCGTTTTAAGGTCTGATTTATACAGTTCTTTACTTGTGATAGCGGGATGCTTAGATCAAATGATATATGAGTTTTTTAGTGAGTTCACGCCAGACAGGAACTAAACTTAAGGGCCTGGTAGCCCACTTTTATTAAGCAGTAACTAAAAAGTCCTTTCAACACAAGGTTTCTCACGCAGGGGGTTTCAACTTCACTCAAAATAATACACAATGAAAATGCCAAGCCACCTTGCTCTCTGGATAGCAGTACCTCTGCTTGGCTTGGTCTCCCAGACCATTGGCTATTTAGGCTCTCTCAGCCTAGGTGACAGCTCCTTGCTGTTCAGGCCCCACATGGCCTCTTGACAGAGTTTTCCCTGTACCTCAGCTTGCTTCCTCCAGAGACTCACGGATTCCCTCTAGCCCCTTGGACTCACTGGCCTCTGCAGCTTCCTCAGCCTCTCAGACCCTCTCTTGGTCTCCCAGACTCTCGTAGGTGGCCAGACTTTCATAGTCCTTGGGCCCAGAATCCCCCTCACAAGGGTTGTAGTCTTCACCAGGAGCTCCAGCTCTCCTGACAGGGCTTTGTCTTCACACTTGTAGTAATAGTAACTGCTATTCCACCACCACCACTTTTGGAGGTGACTGTTCAGAAGGTTCCTTATAGTCCCAAGCTGTGAGGGTTTAGACCAGTGGTCCTCAAACTGTGGCCCTTTGCATGCCTTTATCTGGCCCTTGGTGCACTTTTCCTCCCACTGATACGAAACACTATTCTTCCAACTGACATCAACATTGGGGCACCATTTCTCCAACTGACGCCAACAATGGGCCACAATTTCTCCAACTGATGCCAACAATGGGGCACCATTTCTGCAAATGACACCAACAATGGGGTCCTATTCCTCCCAATGATACCATGTGGTGCCTATGTGGCAATGTTTACTGATGCCAGGAAAATTTCCACTCCCACTGGCCACAGTCCGACCCTCAGAGTCTGAAGTACAATAAACTGGCCCTTTGTTTAGAAAGTTTGGAGACCCCTGATTTAGACTGTCCTCTCATTGATGTTGCTAGCCATTTTAAAGTATCCCGTGCCCTAATCCTTCTTCTCTTGCAAGTTCTACAAGTAATAAATTGCAAAAAGACAAACCATTATTGCTTATTGGAGCCGGAGTGAATGGACTGTTGGTGGATGGTGGCCTCTGTACTGTTTGGTGGAGAACCAGGTAAAATCAGCAGTCCCTACGGGGGTAGCGCTACAGTTCACACCCTTCACCAAACTACACTTAGACCAGAAATGTAATTTAGTTTACCCCAGTCTGAGTTCTGTGTAGTTTCCTATAGCCAAAATTCAAATATCATCTCACAAGGTCAGTAGGAGGGCAGCATGGTTGTATATTATGGACCTGTGCAATGTACCTTTCCCGTTTCTACTTCTTGTATTACCAATCACAATCAAGGCAAAACATTTCTCCTTTGGACAGCTTTCCTAGTTTACTGAGGAGACCAGTCCGCACAAGGCAATGATGATGTGCCAGGTTGACTTGTGTTCGAAGCAAACCACCGCCAATGCCTGCTTGGTTCACTCATCTGTAATAGCAGTCTTCTTCCAAATGACATTCAGTCTATGCAGGTCTGAGAGTGAAATAAGGACTCCAACTGCTTGCTAGGAACAAAAAGCTAATTTTCCACCCCTACTGACAAACCCACATGGGCTGAAAAACGGGAATTTTTTTCTCGAATTATTCATTGTATTTTCTAAATTGTTTCTTGTTGTGACATAGAACAGTTGTTACAATTTTATGAAATAGCAAAAGCGTGAACATTATGAATAAAGCAGAGAACTGGCTCGTTTTCAGCATGCGTGAGTTTTAAGAATGTTCCCCGGAGCCTGTTATTGACAGAGCGTAAGAGATAAAATAGAGAGACTGGAACTTGGATGCGTCGGCCAGGCTGAATGAACCAGTGTTTATTCCTGGGCGTACAGCCAGACCAGAAACTTATTTGATATGGTTCACAAGTAGCCACATTACAAGCAAATTCCTGGATGTCTCTTCATAGAATGGCGCACAGAGTTTATCTGTAGATAAGAAGACACTTAGCTGCTGCTTTACCGGCTGGCGAAACGTTTTTCAAAATAAGCTGCGCTTAATCTAACCGGAATATTATAAAACACTTTATTGGCTGGAGAAATGGTTTCCAAAATAAGGCGTTGTAGATCTAACCGGTATATGGCAAACGAACAAACGCGGCCAATCCCAAAAACCCTAATTCAAGTCGTATTCCCATTCGTTGCGTTCACAAATTACATTTTTTTCTTTCAATTAACTAAAGGCTAAGCTACATGGGTGATTTGAAATCGTTTTCTAGTATGAGCTAATCCCAAATAATTATCCATGGCTTCAATCACTTCAATGCTCCAGGGATTCTACTGCATGCCATCAGTATAGCCTACTGTGTAGGGAGCCATTTGTTCCATCTCCTTTCAGGGATCAGCTACCACTCTTACTGGTCTATATTACTGCGTGTACATTGGGTCTGTGCAAATTCACCAGCGTTCACTTACAGTTGCAAGAAAAAGTATGTGAACCCCTTGGGATTACGTGGAGTTTTGCATGAATTGGGCATAAAATGTGCTCTGAACGTCATCTAAGTCACAACAATGGAAGAACACAGTCTGCTGAACATAATACTACACAAACATTAGATGTTGCCATGGTTTAATTGCACATAACATGTAAACATTCACAGTGCAGGGAGGAAAAAGTATGTGAACCTTTGGACTTAATAACTGGCTGACCCTCCTTTGGCAGCAATAACCTCAACCAAACGTTTCCTGTAGTTGCAGATCAGACCCGCACAACGATCTGGAGTCATTTTGGACCACTCCTCTTCACAAAACTGTTTCAGTGTAGCAATATTCTTGGGATGTCTGGTGTGAATCGCTCTCTTAAGGTCATGCCAGGGCATTTCAATCGGGTTAAGGTCAGGACTCTGACTGGGCCACGCCAGAAGGCGTATTCTGTGCTGTTGCAGCCATTGTTTTGTTGAATTACTTGTATGCTTTGGGTCATTGTCCTGTTGCATCACCCATCCTCTGTGGAGCTTCAGTTGGCGGACAGATGGTCGTACGTTTTCCTGCAAAATGTCTTGATAAACTCTGGAATTCATTTTCCCATCAATGACAACAATCCGTCCAGGCCCTGAGGCAGCAAAGCAGCCCCAAACCATGATGCTCCCTCCGCCATGTTTCACAGTGGGGATGAGGTTTTGATGTTGGTGTGCTGTGCCTTTTTTTCTCCACACATAGTGTTGTGTGTTCTTCCCAAACAACTCAATCTTGGTTTCATCTGTCCACAGTATATTTTGCCAGTAGTGCTGTGGAACATCCAGGTGCTCTTTTGCAAACTTCAAACGTGCTGCAATCTTCTTTTTGGACAGCAATGGCTTCCTCCCTGGTGTCCTCCCACGTACTCCATTCTTGTTTAATGTTTTCCTTATTGTAGATGTGTTAACAAAAATGTTAGCATGTGCCAGAGATTTCTGTAGGTCTTTAGCTGACACTCTGGGATTCTTCTTTACCTCATGCAGCATTCTGCGCTGTGCTCTTGCAGTCATTTTTACAGGACGACCGCTCCTAGGGAGAGTAGCAACAGTGCTAAACTTTCTCCATTTGTAGACAGTCTGTCTTAACGTGGACACATGAACATCAAGGCTTTTGGAGATACAGTCAGGTCCATAAATATTGGGACATCGACGCAATTCTAACATTTTTGGCTCTATACACCACCACAATGGATTTGAAATGAAACGAACAAGATGTGCTTTAACTGCAGACTGTCAGCTTTAATTTGAGGGTATTTACATCCAAATCAGGTGAACGATGTAGGAATTACAACAGTTTGCATATGTGCCTCCCACTTGTTAAGGGGCCAAAAGTAATGGGACAGAATAATAATCATAAATCAAACTTTCACTTTTTAATACTTAGTTGCAAATCCTTTGCAGTCAATTACAGCCTGAAGTGTGGAACGCATAGACATCACCAGACGCTGGGTTTCATCCCTGGTGATGCTCTGCCAGGCCTCTACTGCAACTGTCTTCAGTTCCTGCTTGTTCTTGGGGCATTTTCCCTTCAGTTTTGTCTTCAGCAAGTGAAATGCATGCTCAATCGGATTCAGGTCAGGTGATTGACTTGGCCATTGCATAACATTCCACTTCTTTCCCATAAAAAACTCTTTGGTTGCTTTTGCAGTATGCTTTGGGTCATTGTCCATCTGCACTGTGAAGCGGCGTCCAATGAGTTCTGAAGCATTTGGCTGAATAAGAGTAGATAATATTGCCCGAAACACTTCAGAATTCATCCTGCTGCTTTTGTCAGCAGTCACATCATCAACAAATACAAGAGAACCAGTTCCATTGGCAGCCATACATGCCCACGCCATGACACTACCACCACCATGCTTCACTGATGAGGTGGTATGCTTAGGATCATGAGCAGTTCCTTTCCTTCTCCATACTCTTCTCTTCCCATCACTCCGGTACAAGTTGATCTTGGTCTCATCTGTCCATAGGATGTTGTTCCAGAACTGTGAAGGCTTTTTTAGATGTCGTTTGGCAAACTTTAATCTGGCCTTCCTGTTTTTGAGGCTCACCAATGGTTTACATCTTGTGGTGAACCCTCTGTATTCACTCTGGTGAAGTCTTCTCTTGATTGTTGACTTTGACACACATACACCTACCTCCTGGAGAGTGTTCTTGATCTGGCCAGCTGTTGTGAATGGTGTTTTCTTCACCAGGGAAAGAATTCTTCGGTCATCCACCACAGTTGTTTTCCATGGTCTTCTGGGTCTTTTGGTGTTGCTGAGCTCACCAGTGCGTTCCTTCTTTTTAAGAATGTTCCAAACAGTTGTTTTGGCCATGCCTAAATAGTTTCTGCTGTCTCTCTGATGAGTTTGTTTTGTTTTTTCAGCCTAATGATGGCTTGCTTCACTGATAGTGACAGCTCTTTTGATCTCATCTTGAGAGTTGACAGCAACAGATTCCAAATGCAAATAGCACACTTGAAATGAACTCTGGACCTTTTATCTGCTCATTGTAATTGGGATAATGAGGGAAGAAACACACACCTGGCCATGGAACATCTGAGACGCCAATTGTCCCATTACTTTTGGTACCTTAACAAGTGGGAGGCACATATGCAAACTGTTGTAATTCCTACACCGTTCACCTGATTTGGATGTAAATACCCTCAAATTAAAGCTGACAGTCTGCAGTTAAAGCACGTCTTGTTCGTTTCATTTCAAATCCATTGTGGTGGTGTATAGAGCCAAAAATGGTAGAATTGTGTCGACGTCCCAATATTTATGGACCTGACTGTACTTTTGTAACCCTTTCCAGCTTCATGCAAGTCAACAATTCTTGATGGTAGGTCTTCTGAGAGCTCTTTTGTGCGAGGCATGGTTCACATCAGACAGTGCTTCTTGAAACCAGTAAACCCAAAACAGGTGTGTGTTTTTTAAGGGCAGGACAGCTGTCAGCAACACATCCAATATCATCACACTGATTGGAGTCAAGGTTGGCTCACTCCTGGCTCCAATTAGCTCTGGGAGAAGTCATTAAGCTAGGGCCTCACATACTTTTTCCTCCCTGCACTGTGAATGTTTACATGTTATGTGCAATTAAACCATGGCAACATCTAATGTTTGTGTAGTATTATGTTCAGCAGACTGTGTTCTTCTATTGTTGTGACTTAGATGACGTTCAGAGCACATTTTATGCCCAATTCATGCAAAACTCCACGTAATCCCAAGGGGTTCACATACTTTTTCTTGCAACTGTATTATTTTTAGGCTTTTTTTGCACAATGTATTATTATAATTTATTATTTCAGGTACTTATATAGCGCCGTCAATTTTACGCAGCGCTTTTACATATATATATTGTACATTCAACATCAGTCCCTAACCCTCAAGGGGCGTACAAACTAAGGTCACTAACTCACATACATACACATACTAGGGTCAATTTAGACAAGATCCAATTCACCTACCAGCATGTCTTTGGAGTGTGGGAGGAAACCGGAGTACCCGGAGGAAACCCACGCAGGCACAGGGAGAACATGCAAACTCCAGGCAGGTGGTGCCATGGTTGGGATTCGAACCAACGACCATAGTACTGCCAGGCGGAAGTGCTAACCATTTAGCCACTGTGCTGCCCAATGGAGCTGTGACTGTTGCGCAAATGGGGAAAAATCAAAATGTTTTAAAATATTCTCTCATCTGGTCGATGTTCCTAGGCTATTGTTAGAGACTGTTTTCACTCCTGGTCAAATGTTGTTGGGCTATGATGTTAGGATATTTTTGGTCAAATGTGTTTAGGCTATTTTCTCTTCTGGTTGATTGCTCTTGGGCTATAGCTTTAAGCTATTGTTTTTATCAACAATTATAAGTTTATTGTTTTATGCTATTTTCTGTTCTGGTTAAATGTTCTCAGGATATTGCTTTCGGCTATTTTCTAATCTGGTTGAAGTCTCTTTTGGTCAAATGTTGTTAGGCTGTTGTTTTAGGCCAGTGGTTGTCAACTTGAAAATTATAGCAGGCCTCAAATGCGAACTCACGACAGTTCCAGAGGACAGCACAATGGCATTGCATTTTTGCACCAAAAAATGCCATTTTTTTTACAGCATATGGCCAAGTACACTGAAGAAGTTACACTAAAGAGTACAATAATAACCCCCAGCACAGGTGTCAGTGAGTGCATTAATAACCCCCACCATTACTGTCAGTGAGTGCATTAATAACCCTCACCATTAGTGTCAGTGAGTGCATTAATAACCCCCACCATTAGTGTCAGTGAGTGCATTAATAACCCCCACCATTAGTGTCAGAGAGTGCATTAATAACCCCCACCATTAGTGTCAGAGAGTGCATTAATAACCCCCAGCATTAATGTCAGAGAGTGCATTAATAACCCCCACCATTAGTGTCAGTGAGTGCATTAATAACCCCCACCATTAGTGTCAGAGAGTGCATTAATAACCCCCACCATTAGTGTCAGAGAGTGCATTAATAACCCCCACCATTAGTGTCAGAGAGTGCATTAATAACCCCCACCATTAGTGTCAGAGAGTGCATTAATAACCCCCAGCATTAATGTCAGAGAGTGCATTAATAACCCCCACCATTAGTGTCAGTGAGTGCATTAATAACCCCCACCATTAGTGTCAGAGTGCATTAATAACCCCCACCATTAGTGTCAGTGAGTGCAATAATAACCCCCAGTATTTGTGTCAGTGAGTGCAGTAATAACCCCCAGTATTGGTGTCAGTGACTACAATAATACCCCCAGCATTGGTGTAGGTGGATGCAATAATAGCCCCCAGTATTGGTGTCAGTGGAAACAGTAATAACCCCCAGTATTGGAGTCAATGATGCAGTATTAAGCTCCAGCACTGGTGTTAGTGGTCACAATAATAAGCCCCAGTATTGATGTCAGTGACTGCAATAATAACCCCCAGCAGTGGTGTCAGTGGATGCAATAATAACCCGCAGTATTGGTGTCAGTGGAAACAGTAATAACCCCCAGTATTAATGTCAGTGACTACAATAATACCCCCAGCATTGGTGTAGGTGGACGCAATAATAGCTCCCAGTATTGGTGTCAGTGGAAACAGTAATATCCCCCAATATTGGAGTCAATGATGCAGTAATAAGCTCCAGCACTGGTGTTAGTGGTCACAATAATAACCCCCAGTTTTGATGTCAGTGACTGCAATAATAACCCCCAGCATTGGTGTCAGTGAGTGCAACAATACAGACAGCTATAAGAAAACTACTAGTACATTTTAACGATTTCAGTAAATGACCTGCCTCTGTTCTGTAGATACTGAGATAGGTGTGCTGGTGTTTTTGCTGAAGGTAAAAGTTACATGGGAGGGCCTGCCTTTGCTGTGATGACATGATCGGTCCATGTCCATTATAATGTAGCAAGTAATGCTGTAGCTCCAGCATCTCTTAGCTGCGTACATCTGTTGCAGGTAATGCATTTTATTTGACTTCATGTTCTGTGCAGAGTTTTTTTTTTTTTTTTAAGAGACATGCCAATTACAGGAAGAGGGGATTTCATGATTCATTAGAGGAAAATGAGAGGGCAAGGGGACAAGAAACTGAAGTCATTTTTATTTATTAGAATTCCTCTGTAAAAGTCGATCCTTGGCTTGCACTTTTCCTCTAGCCGAGCCTTTCAATTGGTCATCATGGTTAACCTTAGTGACCAACAGTAAGACTCCACAGACAGGAGGGGCAGGGCCACGCTTTTAAAAGAAAAGTTCCATTTGTATATACAGTCAGGTCCATAAATATTGGGACATCGACACAATTCTAACATTTTTGGCTCTATACACCACCATAATGGATTTGAAATGAAACAAACAAGATGTGCTTTAACTGCAGACTGTTGGCTTTAATTTGAGGGTATTTACATCCAAATCAGGTGAACGGTTTAGGAATTACAACAGTTTGCATATGTGCCTCCCACTTGCTAAGGGACCAAAATAATGAGACAATTGGCTTCTCAGCTGTTCCATGGCCAGGTGTTTGTTATTCCCTCATTATCCCAATTACAATGAGCGGATAAAAGGTCCAGAGTTCATTTCAAGTGTGCTATTTGCATTTGGAATCTGTTGCTGTCAACTCTCAAGATGAGATCCAAAGAGCTGTCACTAGCAGTGAAGCAAGCCAACATTAGGCTGAAAAAACAAAACAAACCCATCAGAGAGATAGCAAAAACATTAGGCATGGCCAAAACAACTGTTTGGAACATTCTTAAAAAGAAGGAACACACCGGTGAGCTCAGCAACACCAAAAGACCCGGAAGACCATGGAAAACAACTGTGGTGGATGACCGAAGAATTCTTTCCCTGGTGAAGAAAACACCCTTCACAACAGTTGGCCAGATCAAGAACACTCTGCAGGAGGTCGGTGTATGTGTGTCAAAGTCAACAATCAAGAGAAGACTTCACCAGAGTGAATACAGAGGGTTCACCACAAGATGGAAACCATTGGTGAGCCTCAAAAACAGGAAGGCCAGATTAGAGTTTGCCAAACGACATCTAAAAAAGCCTTCACAGTTCTGGAACAACATCCTATGGACAGATGAGACCGACATCAACTTGTACCAGAGTGATGGGAAGAGAAGAGTATGGAGAAGGAAAGGAACTGCTCATGATCCTAAGCATACCACCTCATCAGTGAAGCATGGTGGTGGTAGTGTCATGGCGTGGGCATGTATGGCTGCCAATGGAACTGGTTCTCTTGTATTTATTGATGATGTGACTGCTGACAAAAGCAGCAGGATGCATTTTGAAGTGTTTTGGGCAATATTATCTGCTCATATTCAGCCAAATGCTTCACAACTCATTGGACGCTTCACAGTGCAGATGGACAATGACCCAAAGCATACTGCAAAAGCAACCAAAGAGTTTTTTAAGGGAAAGAAGTGGAATGTTATGCAATGGCCAAGTCAATCACCTGACCTGAATCCAATTGAGCATTTCACTTGCTGAAGACAAAACTGAAGGGAAAAGTTCAGTTGCAGTAGAGGCCTGGCAGAGCATCACCAGGGATGAAACCCAGCATCTGGTGATGTCTATGCATTCCAGACTTCAGGCTGTAATTGACTGCAAAGGATTTGCAACCAAGTATTAAAAAGTGAAAGTTTAATTTATGATTATTATTCTGTCCCATTACTTTTGGTCCCATAACAAGTGGGAGGCACATATGCAAACTGTTGTAATTCCTACACCGTTCACCTGATTTGGATGTAAATACCCTCAAATTAAAGCTAACAGTCTGCAGTTAAAGCACATCTTGTTCATTTCATTTCAAATCCTTTGTGGTGGTGTATAGAGCCAAAAAATGTTAGAATTGTGTCGATGTCCCAATATTTATGGACCTGATTGTAAGTTTGGCTTCCTGTCTGTCTGGATCTGACAACCATTGTGGCATGCCGTTTTCGCCCAAGTTAAACTCCGCTCTTTATGACTTATATTTTAAAGATTTTAGCCCCACCCCTGAGGGCCAGTATCAAGTCATGTTATTCATTCCCTGAGTGTGTTCACCATCTTTTCTCACCTAATAATTGTTCTCTGGATTGAACAGCTGCCTAATAATTTGATGACAATGATACAGAGCAGAGTTGTATTGACTGCATGCCGTGTGGTGCGAGGATTCACCATCTTTATTACCAGGAGAAAAACTCACTGTATTGTCCTGCAGGAAAATACGACCATTTCCACAGGTCTTCATTATGTCCTGTCTACGTTATAGATTTCTTTCTTTTTTGCTTTCTTATTTATTGATGAGAGAATCATTACAGGAATATACACGGACAACAATACACAAACCGTGTGATAATCACTGCGATGGAATGTATTCCAAGGAATTAGACAAGAATAGAACATCATCCTCTGAGCAGATACAATGGGCGGGAATATCTTTTTTGTTGCATGCATCAGGTGCTTGGTTCTATGTACCTATATTCTCCATGCCTGAAGGGTGAGACTACCTTTTCTGGGGTTACAATTATTTCTACATGTGATCTTTACACTACCACTTAAAGGGACTCTGTTGCCAAACTTAAAATGCTATTAGAAAATCTCCTGCCAGAAATAAAGTATATACCTACATCTTCTCAGGCAGAATGCCAATCAGTTAAAGGCAAATTGTCTCCTAAAGTCTGACACTTCCAGATGTGTCAATTGTCCTGTCTCAACCCCACCCCCCCAGCATTCAATGGTTCTTTCCACTGATCCTTACAGTTCTTCTAAATCCTTTGGTGACTTATGCAGGCCATAGATGGGTCGAAAATCGGCCGATTTTCCGGCCGAAAATAAAATCGGCCGATTTTCGGATCGTTAGTGGGCTAATTGTTTGGCCGTTTTTCGGTATTTTGGCAGATTTTTTTATCAGTAAAGTTGGAAAAAAATCGGCCGATTTTGCCGATCGGCCGATTTTCGCAGCAATTATGGGCAAATCGGCTGATCTTTTTACCAATAAAAAATCTGCGCATGAGCAGTGACCTGCAAGAGGAAGACAAAAAGAAGAAGAAGAAGAAGAAGAGGATGAAGAAGAAGAGGAAGAAGAGGATGAAGAAGAAGAGGATGAAGAAGAAGAGGATGAAGAAGAAGAGGATGAAGAAGAGGGAGAAGAGGAAGAAGAGGAAGAAGAAGAAGAGGATGATGAAGAAGAAGAAGAAGAGGATGAAGAAGAAGAAGAGAAGAGGATGAAGAAGAAGATGAAGAAGAAGAGGAAGATGAAGAAGAGGATGAAGAAGATGAAGAAGAGGATGAAGAAGAAGAAGAGGATGAAGAAGAGGAAGAAGAAGAAGAGGATGAAGAAGAAGAGGATGAAGAAAAAGAGGAATTCCAGTCCGGCAAAAAGTGTCCCTGCAGAGAGCTCCGCTATTTCTTTGACAGTTCCTTGACATTTATAGCGGTTGCAACAATGTATCTATTTGTTTCCGAATAAAAACATCTGTATCCTAAATGGATACAAATAGATACATTGTTGCAACCGCTATAAATGTCAAAGAACTGTCAAAGAAATAGCGGGGCTCTCTGCAGGGACACTTTTTGCCGACTGTAGACAGGATTAAAATCGGCCGATTATTTTGGCACTCAGGAGGCTTCAACGGTTTATGAGCTTTAATACTCTATATGTTTTTATTAAAAGTCATTTTCAATTGCTTTTTAAACCTGAGGCATTTCTTAAAACATTATATAGTGATCCTGCTAGGAAGGTCCTTGTTGAGGCATTTCTTCCAATAGGGTGACAACGTTCTATTCTAGGTCCCTTAAGTTTGCTCCTGCGTTGTCACCCTTTCACACAGTCTTCCAATAGGGACTACAAGTGTCTGTTTCAACGCATATTACACAGGCATGGCCTACAGTTGTCACCATTAGAAAACTCAACAAATACCTTAAAATGAAAGTACCCTACTAAAGAAAAAGAATAGAAAAGAAGAATACTCACCTCTTCGGTTGGCTAAGTGTTGAAACTTTGCTGTCAGACAGAGCACCACATGTAGCTATTATCTCACACTTCCTGGTGTGTCAGATGGAATGGCCGCCCCCCCCCCCCCCCCCGCTGAGTCTGTGTTTTCCCCCATTGACTCCTTCCTCACTACAGTTAACAGTAGAGACCTTATTACTTTTAGGACCAATTGGTTCTCTATATGTATGAACACCTCTGTTTAGCTGCATGCAATGATTTCAGCAGATTCTGATTATAAAAGCCTATTTTGCTGCTCCATGCAGCAGTCCTACCTCCCTTCTCTTGTCATAGACTGTATCTCCTTCTGGGTAATACATTCTGGGTAAGCTGCATGCTCTACGTGATGATTTTTTCTGATGGCTACAAATGCCAGCACTGCAGGAAAGACGGAGAACCCAATGTATGTATGTTTCTATTACAGGAACAAAAGATCAAGTGACATTTGAAAACTGACGTTCAGAGGGCACCTGTCCCTACATGAAAACATTTTTCATTTGCCGCTGGAAAAAAATACTGGTGTTTGTTTCTAAACATTTTTCAAGTCTACTAAAGAAGGATAGTAGGAATACAAATCGTCCATAAAAAAATGCATGATGTCAGGTGACCTAGTCTTCTTTTCTTAAAGGGTTAGTCCACCAAAAACAGATATTTTAAGTTGTTAGTAGATGCTGGAGAGTTAAACCACCTGAGAGTTCCCTGGAAACTTCGTGTAACAGGAGGAGCTGGAACACACAAAGATAGATGGGAACCAAAGGCACCTTACCTATAAAACATAGGTCATTTGCCCTGGGGCCACCAGGTCTGGCCCCTCAACACCACACCAACAGTCCAGTACACGTAAGTGTAGTGGGAAACTTCCTCTCAATCAACTCCAATATAGTGGGCAGAAGAGTCCCATTACATCGATTACAGCAATGTGGAGTGGGACTTTCTGAGGTGCAACCTGGCGGCGTCAGATGGACCGAAACATGATATCCCAAGGGTGTTCTATTGGATTTAGTTCAGGCGAGTGTGGGGGCCATTCAATGGTATCAGTTCCTTCATCCTCCAGGAACTGCCTGCATACTCTCACATTGTTGTGCACCAGGAGGAACCCAGGACCCACTGCACCAGCGTAGGATCTGACAATGGGTCCAAGGATTTCATCCCGATACCTAATGGCAGTCGGGGTGCCATTGTCTATTCCTCCATGGATATGCCTCCACAGACCATCACTGACCCACCGCCAAAACGGTCATGCTGAACAATGTTACAGGCAGCATAACGTTCTCCATGGCTTCTCCAGACACTTTCATATCTGTCACATGTGCTCAGGGTGAATCTGCTCTCATCTCTGAAAAGCACAGGGCGCCAGTATTGGACCTGCCAATTCTGGTGTTCAATGGCAAATGCCAATTGAGATCTGTGGTGCTCGGCAGTGAGCACAGGGCCCACTAGGGGACTTTGGGCCCTCAGGCCACCCTCATGAAGTCTGTTTCTGATTGTTTGGTCACACCAGTGGCCTGCTGGAGGAAATTTTGTAGGTCTCTGGCAGTGTTCATCCTGTTCCTCTTTGCACAAAGGAGGAGATACCGGTCCTGCTGATGGGTTAAGGATCATCTACAGCCCTGTCCAGCTCTAACTGCCTGTCTCCTGGAATCTCCTCCAGGGAGACACAGCAAACCTTCTGGCAATGGCACGTATTGAGTTGGACTGCCTGTGCAACCTCTGTAGGGTCCAGGTATCGCCGCATGCTACCAGTAGTGACACTGACCCTAGCCAAATGCAAAACTAGTGAAAAACAATCAGAAAAAATGAGTAGGGAAAAAAATGTCAGTGGCCTCTATCTGTAAAACCATTCCTGTTTTGGAGGTCATCTCATTGTTGCCCATCTAGTGCACCTGTTGTTAATTTCATTAACACCAAAGCAACTGAAACTGATTAACAACCTGCTCTGCTTCTTAACTGACCAGATCAATATCCCAGGAGTTTAAATGACTTGATGCTATGTTCTGATTAAAAAAAGTGTTTTAATCTATTTGAGCAGTGTATAAGTCAAGGGTGACGGATACTCTTTAAACTATAAGCTGAAGAAGTATGAGCCTGAAGAAGGTACGTCAACAGTGATAGGTTCTCTTTAAATTCTGTAATCTGAAGAAGTACGAATCTTAAGAAGGTAAGTCAACAAAGACAGGTGCTTTTTAAACTGTAATGTGAAGAAGTATGAGTCTGAAGAAGAAAGGCCAACAGTGTTATGTGCTCTTTAAGCTGGAAGTGGCAGTCAGAAGCCTCCACCCAGCCGTGTCCCTCATCCCAATCTTTTCTCCTGTGTAAGCCTCCCGGCTCCCAGTGCAGAGGTTGTTGTGTGATCACACAGCTGTAAAAGATTGCACTCCTGATTCGCACACTATTATGTAACTACAGTTAAGAAGCAGCCGGCAAAGACAACATCATTTGATCTCGGAATAGCATGGAATTTCATGAATAAATTGTGTCAGTTAGGAGCCAGCTGTTCCTAAGCCATTATTGGTGTTTTGTGAGAACTTGTCCATGCTGCAAGGTCTCTCTATAGAGTGCAGTATTACTTTAGAAGAATGAGACTTGTACCTGGCCTGGTCTGAAATTGGTCCAGTGATCAGAAATATAAATTGACTGTCACAGGTGCTCTTTCAGTTACCCAAAGCCACGATGACCTCATTGTGTTTGCCATGCCATTGTGTCATCAAGCCTTTATGCTCATTATACCCTTTTGTATGATGTCAAAGCTACTCTACATTATGTGGCCAACATATTGTGGAAAACTGACCTTCACACTTACATGAACTTGTAGGAGATCCTATCCCAAAACCTTGAGCATCAGTATGGAGTAGGCTCCCATTATGCAGCTAAAACAGTCTACATTCTTCTGTCAAGACTTTGCATAAGATTTTAGACTGTGTATATAGGGAATTTGTGCCCACTGAGCCAAAGGAACATTTGTGAGCTCAGGTACTGATGTTGGAAGAGAGGATCTGTTCCCTACTGGTGTTCCAGAAGTGTTCAGTAGGGTTGAGGTCAGGGCTTTGTGTCTGTTGGGGAGATGCAGCGGAGGCCTGAACTGCAGTAAACTGTGTATTGGAGAACTTGCAAACAGTACACCAGCCTGATGGGGAGCTCACCCGACTGGGAACTGGTGGTAGGCCTGAACTGAAGACAGCGTAGGGAGGTGGAATGCAGCATGGCCAGTCCAGCCCAAGAGGGAACTTGCAGAAGTGCAGATATAGGCACTGCTCTTTCCCCACTCCTCCAGAACCTCTCCCTTCTGCTACTGTTGTCCCTGACAGGTGGGTATGCTCTTCCTACACTAGCCAATTTTCAAATATGTACAAAAACCTGGAAGGAAGGGACTTAAAAAGACTAAGTATGACCCAAAATGGCCACCAGGGTCACCCGGATGCAACGTAGCCGACCGGATCACTGCTCCTGGGACCCTGGGGAACCACAGAGAAACCAAATTTCCCTGTACTTCGCCTTCAGCTGCAGTACTGCTCCACATGAGCGCCGCCTATAGTGGAGAAAATAGACTGCACCTGCCCACATGTGGTTCCTCCATGCCAAATGTCACCAAGATTATCACTCCTACAATTACAGCTAGCATCGGGCAAGCAATAATTATGGGAGGAGAGCTAATGTAATAATATTTTCTTGAAGATACAATAATGATTCCTGAGAAACAAAGGCTTCCAACAGCTAAATGCCCATTTCATGCCAATATCATCTCCCCATCTAAGTGTGTGTGCTTATGAATTGAACATTTCTAAGGAGAAAATCATCCTGAGAATTTTTTTTGTTGTCTATGTTCTATTGGAGAGAATTACCTTCATTTCCTGTTCCACTAACATAACAGGACATAAGAGCAAATCTCTCCAAAATTAAGCCAATTTCCCTCTTCGGTGTAGCTACTGGAAAATTTCCCCTCTATCCAGCTCCAATGGCAACTCAAGAGTTTATCATTTCTTTTTTTTTGCTTCCAGTTCCATGAACGGTTGTCAGCAGAACAAATAAAGGGGTAACTCTCCCCAATGGGGGCACAGACAGCAGTAAAAAAAAACCTATTGAGGGTTCTAGCTTCAGGTACACTTTCAAAATGTATCAAAAGCAACAAAAAAGTTTTAGCTAGTGAAAGAGTATGGGATAATTAGAACACATATCAGTTTTTATTGCGGTCTCTGTCCCTAGGGCAAAAAGAAAAGGAAATCTCCAAAATTGTGCAAGTCTCAACAGAAGAGAAGAGGGGGACTTCTTTTTCGGTAACAGGCTAATAGCAAATTTCCCTTCCTTTTGTGTCTCTAGAACAGGAAGTGACAGAAAACCTTCGCAAATGGGACACAGTTCTACTCCCACCCTCGAAAAAAAAAAAAACTGGGATACTCACACCCTTCCCTATTCTATCCCAGGCTAATAATAAAGGTTTTGGCTAGTATTAAAATACAGAATAATTGGAACACATATCAGGTATTTTTCTGTTTTTGTGCTCATAGCAAAAAGAAAATGAAATATCCAAAATTTTACAAGTCTGTCCAAAAGAGAATCTCCCAAATGGGGACACCTCTTCTGGTGACAACCAAGAGCAGATTTCCCTTTACTTTCTCTAGTCTATCTGGACAGAAAGTGTGTCCAATGGCACACAGCTCTTCCACCCCCCCCCCCTTCCAAAAATAATAAAAACTTCCCTGGGGTTCTCCTTCCTTAATTCATCCAAGACTAGCAATAAAAGTTTTGGCTTGACATATGCAACATATGTAAAAAGTCCTGAAAGTTTGCCGTATCTGACAGCAGGAAGCCCATTCTTGCCGCAGACCTCTCACTGACCCTCCCGTCGCTCCTTCGTTTCTAGAAAGCACCTTTGTAATGAATTGGAATCCATCAACCTAGCATATTGTTTTCATTTGAAGGGTAGTCGAACGTAATTTCATGCGTGACTCTGGCAAATTCAATTTTATTTTGACATAATTCTTCATTGGCAGCATAATCACGTTAATTGCTCGGAGGCCAAAATAGCTGAACACCCCCGCAGACGAGAGACGACAGCCCATTTTTATAACGGGCTGCTAAATGATTTGTACGGAAGCAGTACAAGAACGCAAACGTTTAGACATTCAGGTACTGCACGCTATACCTTCATTAACTCAATGGCCATACTCTATAGCCGAGGACGCCATGTACAGTTCAAAGTTGGGTGGGGAGGGCATTTCGGTGAAATAAGATCTACATTTTCTATATATTTATATAAATAGGTCAAACCTGATTTGATTGGCTCTATGCACAATAAAGTTCTGCATACATTCTGGAACTATCTACTACAATATGTACCATTTTTAAAGAAAACATGAGGCAAAACATATTTCTTTTATTTCTTATGGGATTCATATTAAATTGTAGGTCATAACAGAATGGCACAGTCATAAAACAAAACATGGAAACAAGAGTGGTGTCAAGGTGTGTGTTGTAACCATTGAAGGCTTCTTTTTGGCAACTCGACCATGCAGCTCATTTATGTTCAAGTATCGTCGTATTGTGCTCTTTGAAACAGCCACACTGTCTTTTTCCGGAGCAGCCTGTATTTCTCTTGAGGTTACCTGTGGGTTTTTCTTTGTATCCCGAACAATTCTTCTGGCAGTTGTGGCTGCAATCTTTCTTGGTCTATCTGACCTTAGCTTGGTATCAAGAGATCCCCAAATCTTCCACTTTTTGAACAGTTCTGACTGGCATTTTCAAGGCTGTGGATATCTTTTTATATTCTTTTCAATCTTCATAAAGTACCTTATACCTTTTTAGACAGATCTTTTGGCAGTTCTTTTCTGCTCCCCAGTATGAAGCCTGCTCAGTGCATCCAAGTGAGAGCTAACAAACTAATTGACTATTTATACACTGACACTAACTGCAATTTAAAAAGCCACAGATGTGGGAAATTAAACTTTTTATTGCCGTTTTAGCTGTGTGTGTCACTTCGTGAGTCTGTACCAAGGCCAAACATTCCAGGGGAGAGAAACTTTTGATCTGGGCCATTTGGGTGATTTCTGGTATCATTGATTTAAAAAGGAACCAAACAACTATGTGATAATAAATGGCTTCATATGATCACTAACCTTAAATAAAAGACCGTTTTGTTTGGCATGATCAGTCATATTTTCAATATCAATGGCAAATTTCACAATTTCTGCCAGGGTATGCAAACTTTTGAGCACAAATATATATATATATATATATATATATATATATATGGCGATGCTGGGACAGAGGAGAGCCAACCTGCTGCTTTGCCTTGAAGACTGTTCTTGGCATTCTGTATAATACAAAAAAAGTCAGCAGGGAGAGCAGGGCCCATCCTGACCTTTTAGGGCCCCACTGAAACTATTCACTCTTTTTACAGTGCATTGCGTTACAGAGCCTCATTATTTAGAATGGGTTGCCAACACACAGCAGGAAGGAAACCAGGACCTTCACCCTATTAACACAGCGCACCAGTGGTGGAGGTCATGTTCTACAGTGCAGATCTGGACTCTAAATAAATGGCACTGGTTCCATGTATTGGGTTTATGTGTGGAAAATCACGTGTCTTGCCATGCATAAATGTAAAGCCTGGCTCAAAGCCCAACCCTGGGCAAATTTTTTTTTTCACCTTGCAGCAAGGCTGTGGCTTTACAGCATGGGTCAACTTCGTTTTTTTTTAGGGTTGAGCACCAAGTTTATATTCACCTGATCCACCGATCATCTGGAAAACCATGCTCTCCCATGGTCCAGCAGTGGGCTGTTCCTGTCTATGAAGCATGCTGACGTCCAGGGGCGGATTGACCATTTGGAAACTTGGGCACTGCCCGAAGGGCCCGGGGTCAGTAGGGGGCCCCATGAGATCCCCCTGGTACCTTTTTCATAGGCTTTTTTGAGTTTGGGCAAGGACACAGGGGCCCCATGATCCCCTATTGCCCGGGGGCCCCATGAGTTGTCAGTCAGCCCCTGCTGACGTCAGAACATTTTCAAGACCGCTGGTTTGTGTGGGTGGGGGGGAGCAGGAGTTGAAGGAACCGGTCTTGTGCAGGGAGGATTGACGGACCAGGTAATTATATCTCCACTGTCCTCCCCCTGGAACAAAAGGAGCAGTACACCCGTGCATGGGGAAAACAAAATTCTGCTTTAAAAAACTCCTAAAACTAGAAAAAAAATGTAATACAGCCTGCTAGTTCCTAAGTGTGGTGGATGCATTAGTTTTCAATTTTCAAGCTAATTCCTTTTTGCAGCATGTACAGAAAATACCTGTTGAACGTATCCACATTGCATTGTCCTCGTTATTTCCTCTGAAGTGAGAAGAAAAAATCTTTATTGTGCAAACTACTAATCTCTGCATCCCCCATGTAATGGAGATGAACAAAGGTAGATGTGTTGAAGCCTAGCCTGGGTGACAACCATGGCTACCTCCATAGATACAGCGGAGGGGGGGATCAGCGTAGCTACCCAAGTACAGGAGAAATTAAAGGAAAAATCCATGGAAGAAGAAAATGAATGCAGCCACCACACGTACAGCCTGGTAAGCTGCAATATATTCCATTTTTTGTTCTTGAGTTTAGAAATGTTTTAATGTTAACCAATGCTTAGCAGAGGAGATCTGTGAAATGATAACAGTAATAAACTATTTTAATGGATGAATTTGATTAATGGTCATGCCACGCTGAAGGGCCAATTATCTGATGGGCTTGTTAATAGGGACTGGCGCTGAAATTAAATATACCATTAATATGAAGCATCTGCTGCGGTCCAGCTATGCAAATGCAATTATGGTGGCAGTGGCCATCGTCGTTGGCTTCCATCATGTAAGATCCTTTTCATTCTGTTAATTTCTTTTTCCTTAAGTCTGTACAAATAAAGTCAGGAGAATACAGAGCCCATTTATGTCTTATGTGACAGAATGTGGTGAGACAACTTAACAGCACTGCGCCCTCCTGTCATCAGCGAATCAGGCTTCACCACAGGCCGTGTCTCCCGTGAGCCCTTCGATAACTAACAGACTTTCTTCAAACAAGACAGGCGAGACTACAAGCGCAGGGAGATTAGTTATTTCATGCATTATTAAATAAGGCTACCGAATAAGCACCAAAATGAAATTGAACTTGACAATGGTTTATTTAAAGTCGATCTAATATGAAGACGAGAGAATTACGAGAATCAAGAGGGCATCTTTAACAAATCCAGTTATTACTTTGGGTAAAAAATAAATAACTTACTAGCCACAAATGAAAAAAAAAAAAAAAAGAAACACTGCTCCGGAGCTCTCAGGTTACCTGGGGAAAGACCACATGGCCTTTGGTAACAAGTGCATTGTGAGTGTTTCCTATCATTAGAGACTGATGATTTTTTTTATTTTTTATTATCAGTTACACAAGTTATATATACATATCTATCTTGAGCCCTCCAGATAGATATATATATATATATACATATATATATATATATATATATACACACACACATATATATATACATTCACATACACACACATATATATATACACTCATATACACTCACATACACATATATATATATATACACTCACATACACACACACATATACAGTATATATACACTCACATACACACACACACACATATATATATATATATATATATATATATATATATATATACTCATATACACTCACACACACACATATATATATATACACTCTCACACACACACACACACATATATATATATATATATATATATATATATACACTCACATACACACACACACATATATATATATACACTCATATACACTCACATACACATATATATATATATATATATATATATATATACACTCACATACACACACACATATACAGTATATATACACTCAGATACATACACACACACACACACATATATATATATATATACACTCATATACACTCACATACACATATATATATACACTCACACACACACACATATATATATATACACTCATATACACTCACATACACATATATATACACTCACACACACACACACATATATATATATATATATATATATATATATACATACACTCACATACACACACACATATATATATATATACACTCATATACACTCACATACACATATATATATATATATATACACTCACATACACACACACATATACAGTATATATACACTCACATACATACACACACACACACACACATATATATATATATATATATACACTCATATACACTCACATACACATATATATATATACACTCATATACACTCACATACACATATATATATATATACACTCACACACACACACATATATATATATACACTCATATACACTCACACACATATATATATATATATATATATATACACTCACACACACACACACACACATATATATATATATAAACACACACACATACACATATATACACTCACACACACACATATATATACACTCACACACACACATATATATATAAATCTGGAGGACTCGAGATTGCCAGCCCGCCACTTATAAAAGTAGCAGTCTTTATTGGCATTCGAAACAAGCAAATGAGCAGATTCCTTCAGCAAAAATAAAGCAAACAGTCCATAATCTTTGTATATTCCCCCATGGAAGAAAAATCTATTTTAAATATATTTAAAAATATTCTTCCCAAATATATTGCCATATATTTTAAATGCTGCAATTTTGGCCATATTCAATATATTTTCAAAATATAATTCAATATATATTTATATATATATATATATATATATATATATATATATATATACTGCATGTTGAAATTACAAAATATATGAAAGATATTTTTAAAAATACATTTCAAATATACTGTATACTTTAAAATTACAAATCTATAATTTTGGAATGCATTTACAAATATATGTAAGCATATAGGTTAAAATTACTTTTTTATATGTTTAAAAAAATCTGAAGAATATATTTAAAAAATATAATTTTTTTTAAAATATATTCTTCAGATTCTTTTGAACATATAAAAAAGTAATTTTAACATACATTTTTACAAAAATTTGTAAATGCATTCCAAAATTATAGATTTGTATTTTTAAAGACATACAGTAGATATGAAAAATATTTTCAAAAATATTTTTCATATATTTTGTAATAAAAACGCATCTCAACATACAGTATATACCAGGGGCTGATTGACAACTCATGGGGCCCCCGGGCAATAGGGGATCATGGGGCCCCTGTGTCCTTGCCCAAACTCAAAAAAGCCTATGAAAAAGGTACCAGGGGCATCTCATGGGGCCCCCTAATGACCCCAGGCCCTCGGGCAATGGCAGAGTTTCCAAATGGTCAGTCCACCCCTGGTATATATATATATATATATATATATACACACATATATATATATATGTTGAAATATATTGAATATGGCCAAAATTGTAGCATTTCAAATATATGGCAATATATTTGGGAAGAGTATTTTTAAAATATATTTCAAATATATTTTTCTTCCGTATGGGTTCAAAACAACATTACGGCTCACCACCAATGTGCCATGCCCACTCTTGGGCTTAGGGTTCCCGTTCACTTCGGGGTATAGGATGAGCCACAGGAGCTCAGCAAAACAGTCTCAGTCGCCAGATAGTCCACACTTGGACTCCACACTCCACACTACCTCAGGGACATTGCTGACTCCTTCCTGCTGTTTTTCAAGCCTCCCTTGCAGGTTAATCCCTTCGGGACCAAAGTTCCTGTACTCAGGGCTGGAGGCTATATCCCATCCAAAGTCTCTCCGAGCCTCCTAATTCTGGGTCCCAAATGAGAACTTACCAGTCCTGAGAGAACTGCTGTCCAGTCCTCTCCTCTTCAGCTGGGCTACCCCAGAGCCCTTCACTGTGCATGGTGAGAATCCCGGAATACTCAACAATGTTGGCAAACTATCCAGGACCCATCCCACACACACATATTGTGCATCATATTTATAGCACATCTTTCTTAGATTTCTCTACAGTATCTATCCATCTCATCTCAGACTGGAACATGATTCTTTGTAGTATGTATATTCCTGCCCCCACACGTTACCCCTAGCACAGCTCATATCTCGGGGAATACACAGACATGCCTAGCAATTGTGGGAGGCAAATCATTTGTGGCCCACATTATGAGTGTTCTGATTACTCCTCGGCAGCTCTGTCTCTACCTGTTGGCTGGTTTGCTGCCTCCTCCCACATATATAAAACATAGTGCATCTCTTGTCACTATATAGCAGCAATCATTAGCTTTCTTCTGCTAGGATAACAGATGTATCCAGTAGGCAGAATCAGCACGGACATTGTATCCCAGCGCCTGCCAAGATTCATTAATTATCCATGTAATAAACTGATGAATATTAAACAGTTCAGTTCAGTTGCAGGGTACAGTAATCAACACATAGAGGAACTTCCAACCAACTTCATGTAACGTACCAGATTTATTAAACTTTAGGGAAGAATGATATCACGTTGGCTAGAGTGACCCCATTTTCTAATCTGTGCTGGAAAAAAGGACATCGGGAATCTGATTGGATTTTGAAAACAAAAGCAGTGAGTGGCCTTTTGGCCATGGCTGGAACTAGAGGGGTTCTAGGGTGGGCTGTGCCCCCCCCAAACTGAGTGCCCCCTATGTACATTATGCCCATGTCTGCTGAGCTATAAAAGAGGGAGGGACAGCTATGAAATAAAAAGCTATGGAACACAGAGGAACAGTTATGGAAGGAAGATAACAGCTATGGAAGAGAGAGGAAGAGCTATGGAAGGGAGAGAAACAGCTATGGAAGAGAGAGGAACGGCTATGGAAGAGAGAGGAACGGCTATGGAAGAGAGAGGAACAGCTATGGAAGAGAGAGGAACAGCTATGGAAGAGAGAGGAACAGCTATGGAAGAGAGAGGAACAGCTATGGAAGAGAGAGGAATGGCTATGGAAGAGAGAGGAACGGCTATGGAAGAGAGAGGAACAGCTATGGAAGGAAGATAACAGCTATGGAAGAAAGATAACAGCTATGGAAGAAAGATAACAGCTATGGAAGAAAGAGGGACAGCTATGGAAGAAAGAGGGACAGCTATGGAAGAGAGAGGGACAGCTATGGAAGAGAGAGGGACAATTATGGAAGAGAGAGGGACAGCTATGGAAGGAAGATAACAGCTAAGGAAGATAACAGCTATGGAAGAGAGAGGGACAATTATGAAAGAGAGAGGGACAGCTATGGAAGAGAGAGGGACAGCTATGAAAGAGAGAGGGACAAGTATGGAAGAGAGAGGGACAAGTATGGAAGAGAGAGGGACAAGTATGGAAGAGAGAGGGACAGCTATGGAAGAGAAAGCTGTAGAAGCAAGAGGAACAGTTATGGAAGGGAGAGAACAGCTATGGAAGGAAAATAACAGCTATGGAAGAGAGAGGGACAGCTATGGAAGAGAAAGCTGTAGAAGAGAGAGGAACAGCTATGGAAGGGAGAGAACAGCTATGGAAGGAAGATAACAGCTAAGGAAGATAACAGCTATGGAAGAGAGAGGGACAGCTATGGAAGAGAGAGGGACAATTATGGAAGAGGGAGGGACAATTATGGAAGAGAGAGGGACAATTATGGAAGAGAGAGGGACAGCTATGGAAGGGAGAGAACAGCTATGGAAGGGAGAGAACAGCTATGGAAGAAATAGGGACAGCTATAGAAGAGATAGTTATAGAATAGAGAGGGACATCTATGGAAGGGAGATAACAGCTAAGGAAGATAACAGCTATGGAAGAGAGAGGAAAGGCTATGGAAGAGAGAGGAACGGCTATGGAAGAGAGAGGAATGGCTATGGAAGAGAGAGGAACGGCTATGGAAGAGAGAGGAACAGCTATGGAAGGAAGATAACAGCTATGGAAGAAAGATAACAGCTATGGAAGAAAGATAACAGCTATGGAAGAAAGAGGGACAGCTATGGAAGAAAGAGGGACAGCTATGGAAGAGAGAGGGACAGCTATGGAAGAGAGAGGGACAATTATGGAAGAGAGAGGGACAGCTATGGAAGGAAGATAACAGCTAAGGAAGATAACAGCTATGGAAGAGAGAGGGACAATTATGAAAGAGAGAGGGACAGCTATGGAAGAGAGAGGGACAGCTATGAAAGAGAGAGGGACAAGTATGGAAGAGAGAGGGACAAGTATGGAAGAGAGAGGGACAAGTATGGAAGAGAGAGGGACAGCTATGGAAGAGAAAGCTGTAGAAGCAAGAGGAACAGTTATGGAAGGGAGAGAACAGCTATGGAAGGAAAATAACAGCTATGGAAGAGAGAGGGACAGCTATGGAAGAGAAAGCTGTAGAAGAGAGAGGAACAGCTATGGAAGGAAGATAACAGCTAAGGAAGATAACAGCTATGGAAGAGAGAGGGACAGCTATGGAAGAGAGAGGGACAATTATGGAAGAGGGAGGGACAATTATGGAAGAGAGAGGGACAATTATGGAAGAGAGAGGGACAGCTATGGAAGGGAGAGAACAGCTATGGAAGGGAGAGAACAGCTATGGAAGAAATAGGGACAGCTATAGAAGAGATAGTTATAGAATAGAGAGGGACATCTATGGAAGGGAGATAACAGCTAAGGAAGATAACAGCTATGGAAGAGAGAGGAAAGGCTATGGAAGAGAGAGGAACGGCTATGGAAGAGAGAGGAACGGCTATGGAAGAGAGAGGAACGGCTATGGAAGAGAGAGGAACGGCTATGGAAGAGAGCGGAACGGCTATGGAAGAGAGGGGAACAGCTATGGAAGAGAGAGGAACAGCTATGGAAGAGAGAGGAACAGCTATGGAAGAGAGAGGAACAGCTATGGAAGAGAGGAGAACAGCTATGGAAGAGAGGAGAACAGCTATGGAAGAGAGGAGAACAGCTATGGAAGAGAGAGGAACAGCTATGGAAGAGAGAGGAACAGCTATGGAAGAGAGAGGAACAGCTATGGAAGAGAGAGGAACAGCTATGGAAGAGAGGAACAGCTATGGAAGAGAGGAGAACAGCTATGGAAGAGAGGAGAACAGCTATGGAAGAGAGGAGAACAACTATGGAAGAGAGAGGAACAGCTATGGAAGAGAGAGAGAAACAACTGGAAGAGAAGGGAAAAGCTACGGAAGAGAGGGGAACAGCTATGGAAGAGAAAGCTATAGAAGAGAGAGGAACAGTTATGGAAGAGAAAGCTATAGAAGAAAGAGGAACAGTTATGGAAGAGAGAGGGACAACTATGGAAGAGAAAGCTATAGAAGAAAGAGGAACGGCTATGGAAGAGGGAGGAAAGGCTATAGAAGGGAGAGGAACAGCTATGTAGGAGAGGGAGACAGCTATGGAAGGCAGGTGGACAGCTATGAAAGAGAAAGCTATGGCAGGGAGTGGAACAGCTGTGGAATGGAAGGGGACAGCAATGAAAAGAGAGCCCTAGAAGACAGAGGGACAGGTATGGAGGAGAGAAAAAGCTGTGGAAGAGAGAGGGACAGCTATGGGAGAGATTACTATGGAAGAGAGAGGGATACAGAAATTTGGAGACAGTCAGCAGCAGATCATTTTTGGGTAATTTACTTGGGATGAAATGAAATCTAACTTGGTGTAGTTCCTTGCGTGGATGGCTGGGAGCCTGTCTGTAGTCTATAATTTCTAGTTTAAAGTATAGCTTGTCATGCCAAGATTTTAATTATAATTGAAAGATGAAGGATGTGGTTTGTGTTTACGACTCTTTTTCCTCAGAGGTAACAATTCATTGTGGCTGGCGCAGTATGCGCACACACTGTCTATTTGCCTGGCAGTGGCTGTTTATCTAGTAAATAGTATCATTTATGTTTCGGCAGTCTGATACTTTGCCATTGGACTCCCTTCTGTTTAAATCCTTAAGCGGACATTTGTTGTGATGTGCGGCAGGGTCTGCCCGCTGCGATCATTAGGCTTGGCTGGGGGAAAATAGCTAAATAGAAGGATGCTCCACACTTTGTTGTCTATGAGACTGTCACGCTGTTCTGTTACAAGAAGCACGCAGAGCTGGATTATATGGGCTGGTCAGCCGCCAACAAGTCACCGCGCACAAGCACACACTAAGTACTTCTGAGATGTAAAAGATG
The DNA here is from genome assembly GCF_062004578.1 of Staurois parvus. NCBI lineage: Eukaryota > Metazoa > Chordata > Amphibia > Anura > Ranidae > Staurois > Staurois parvus. The sequence goes on from NW_028317947.1 coordinate 24,057,012, forward strand.
CTGCCCAATAATCCATCTCCATATGGACTCAGAAAACACAGCGCTTCTTTTTATCGTGTGGATTAAACTATCTAGAAATACAATCTGCCCAACTGCTAGTGAGTGAGACAGGAAGAGATAAAAAGAGCTATCCATATAGCACTGAGTCCATAGACCCACTCACACCGGGTTCTACACCAATGCAAAATCACAGAAACATACTGTAGGGATAGTGTGGTCAAATATCAATGAGCTGGTTGGGTGTTTCGTCCACAGAAGATCTACACCTACATAAGGAGAACATACAAACTCCATGCAGATAGTGTTCCTATTCAGACCTCAGGACTATGCTCTAATAGGGAACTGGAATAAATATCCACCACACTCACAAGAGATGAAAGCATTGTAGGGACATCATAGTCATCCTATGAAACTGCAAGCATGATGTCATTCTAATACACCCATTATGATGTCACTGCAATTTTCCCAAGATGATGTCATTGTACAACACCAATCATTATGTCATTGTCCTTTACCCAGAATGACAGCATTGCTGTTCTGAGGTACCTGTCTGTCTAACTATCTCTCTCTATGGTATCTGTCTACATGTCTAACTTATTGTATCTATCTATCTGATCTATCTATCTATCTATCTATCTATCTATCTATCTATCTATCTATCTATCTATCTATCTATCTATCTATCTATCTATCTATCTATCTCTCCATAGGATCGATCTGTCTGTCTGTCTGTCTGTCTGTCTGTCTGTCTGTCTGTCTGTCTGTCTGTCTGTCTGTCTGTCTGTCTGTCTGTCTGTCTGTCTGTGTCTTTCTCAACATTTACCATGGAGGAACCTTTAAAATACTTTTTAGGTCTCAGGCAGGGGCTGACTGACAACTCATAGGGCCCCCGGGCAATAGGGGATCATGGGGCCCCTGTGTCCTTGCCCAAACTCAAAAAAGCCTATGAAAAAGGTACCAGGGGCATCTCATGGGGCCCCCTACTGACCCCAGGCCCTCGGGCAATGCCCGAGTTTCCAAATGGTCAGTCCGCCCCTGGTCTCAGGGAACCCATGATAAATCAAATTCATTGGTGGTCAGTGGGAAAAATGCCCCCCTTACAGTGGTAATTAGAATGCCACCCTTAGGTTGGCCACATGATATAAACAATTTGTTTTTTGATTGTTAGAGGGGTCATATTGACGTTTGTTTTGGCCTGTAGTGATAAGACAATTCAATGGAGCAAGATGGAATTTTTTTTCCTAAACAAACATATTTCTAACAGTGAATGTAGTTTTTGTTAGGGAAACTACATTTCTCAAATGTTAAAAGCAAATTAGGCTTTGAAGTACTTTTGAACAAGATTCTTCTAGTCATTGAATGTACTTGTGAGAATTTTCATATGAATATTTGTACGAATGTTCACAAACCTACTAATGTATGGCCAGCTTTACAGACTGCTGAAAAGGTTATTGGGGGGGCCCTACAACTGGTTCTGCCAAATGACATTAGAACTATGTAGGCCCATCAAATGGGAGATCAATAACCATTCAATGAGAGGTCAATTAATCAGCTCAAGGAATGATTTATCTACAGTATTGGTTTACAGTATCTATTGATCTATCACTCTCTATGGCATCTATCTGTTTATCTATTTACAGTATCTAGTGATCTATCACTCTCTATGGCATCTATCTATTTATAGTATCTATTGATCTATCACTCTCTATGGCATCTGTCTATTTACAGTATCTATCAGGGGCGGACTGACAACTCATGGGGTCCCCGGGCAATAGGGGATCATGGGGCCCCTGTGTCCTTGCCCAAACTAAAAAAAGCCTATGAAAAAGGTACCAGGGGCATCTCATGGGGCCCCCTACTGACCCCGGGCCCTCAGGCAGTACCCGAGTTTCCAAATGGTCAGTCCGCCCCTGGTATCTATTGATCTATCACTCTCTGTGGCATCTATCTGTCTATCTATTTACAGTATCTATTGATCTATCACTCTCTATGGCATCTATCTATTTACAGTATCTATTGATCTATCACTCTCTATGGCATCTATCTATTTACAGTATCTATTGATCTATCACTCTCTATGGCATCTATCTGTCTATATATTTACAGTATCTATTGATCTATCATTCTCTATGGCATCTATCTGTCTATATATTTACAGTATCTATTGATCTATCACTCTCTATGGCATCTATCTATTTACAGTATCTATTGATCTATCACTCTCTATGGCATCTATCTGTCTATATATTTACAGTATCTATTGATCTATCACTCTCTATGGCATCTGTCTATTTACAGTATCTATTGATCTATCACTCTCTATGGCATCTCTCTATATATTTACAGTATCTATTGATCTATCATTCTCTATGGCATCTATCTGTCTATATATTTACAGTATCTATTGATCTATCATTCTCTATGGCATCTATTTACAGTATCTATTGATCTATCACTCTCTATGGCATCTATTTACAGTATCTATTGATCTATCATTCTCTATGGCATCTATTTACAGTATCTATTGATCTATCATTCTCTATGGCATCTGTCTATTTACAGTATCTATTGATCTATCATTCTCTATGGCGTCTATCTGTCTATTTACAGTATCTATTGATCTATCACTCTCTATGGCATCTATCTATCTATTTACAGTATCTATTGATCTATCACTCTCTATGGCATCTATCTGTCTATCTATTTACAGTATCTACTGATCTATCACTGTCTGTGGCATGTATGTATGTACAACCCCTGGCAAAAGGTATGGAATCACCACTCTCAGAAAATGCTCATTCAATTGTTTAAACAGTTGACTACAGTTTTCTTTCTTTTTTATATTTTTAAGTGTTTCTTCAAGCCAGAAGGTTGGAATGTTGAATGAAAATAGTTTTGAGGCATGTCTGTGATTGTTTTATTTTCTGCACAATTAACAAATTGAGTGAACATTTTCCAAGAGTGGCGATTCCATACTTTTTGCCAGGGGTTGTATGTATCTAGAGAAGAGAGACAGCAGCGCCACTCTAAGTGTAGACGATTAAAATCAGGCAGATTTAATGGTTGGCGTGACAAAGGAGTGAGCATGCTAAGAATGTGCGCCATCTTGGAAACCCAGTCCATGCAGTGACATCATCCCTGTGAGCCTCCCTGCGCCGCTCTGCTACTCCCCAAGCCCTGGACACCACCGGAGTGGCGGGAAAACACCCAGAGCGTGGCCAAAGGACCTGATGCTCCCACTGGACCTCCATTACTTGACATACCTACCTGTTACCTACCTATGTGAGTGCAATTTTACCATTAAATCTGCCTGATTTTAACCGTCTACACTTAGAGTGGCGCTGATGTCTCTCTTCTCTACCTGCAGTAGGAGCATCTACAAGCTCTTACAGCCGGCTGCCTCCTCAGACAAGTCCATACTACTACAAGCCCCCCACTACAGATGGACTTGGACACCACCTCCACATGGACCTTCTACCAGCCCCCATTGCTGATGGTCCATCCCCAAACGCACACAGGGTAGTGCGTCTTAGCGCTCCCTCCCCCCACTCACCTCTGGTTGTATGTATCTATCTATCCCAATTTAAATACAGTATTTGTTGATCTATCACTCCCTATGGCATTTACAGTCTCTCTCTATATCTATCTACAGTACCTATCTATCTATAGTATCTATTAATCTATTGTTCTCTGATCTATCTATCCAGGGCCGGGACAAGGGGTGGGCAGGAGGGGCGGCTGCCTTGGGCACTGTGGTATCATGTGAGGTAGGGGGGTACCACAAGGAGATTAGGGGGTGGAGATTTGTGTTGGGAGGGGGGAAGAAGATTTGAGCTAGTAGGGAGGGTTTGAGGGGTTTGTGTTAGAAAAGGTGATATGGTAGGGAGAGGGAAGGTACTTGTGCTAGGAGGGGAAATTTTTGTGGGGGGGGGGGGATTTGTTCTGGGGCATATGGGGAGAGAGGATTTGAGCTGGGGGATGGGGGGGGGGCAAAGATTTGTGCTGAGTGGGGGGATTTCAGTGAGGGCAGATTTGTAATGGGAGGAAGGGAACCTTATGCGTAGGTGGTAAGCATACAGATTAGTGCTTGGTTTTTTGCTGACACATGATGCTCATATATCTTGGGGGGCATGTTTGTCCTGGGCTCTAGATGACCTTGTCCCAGCACTCTATCTATCTATCTATCTATCTATCTATCTATCTATCTATCTATCTATCTATCTATCTATCTTTGTGAGATGGTAAAGAGGGACACAATATAAATGTTAGGTACCGGTATATGGTTTAGTGCAGTAAAACACTTCTGATCCGTACATCAGGCCAAAAAGAGGGTCTACTGAAGAACAAAGGACAGGGGGATTTGGTTCCAAATGAAGGACAGTTGGTAGGTATGCATGTATGTATATATATGTACATCTCTCCCTCCATCCTGTCCAATCAATGATAAACCAGGACTGTTCAAAGTTAGGCGTGCCATCTCTCACAGACATGACATGCACATACAGGCCATTAGTATGTATGGACATTTACTAATTCATGAATGTTAAAGCTGTCAGGCTGTGGTGAGGGCGCCGTTGACTACACCTAATTCTTTTAGACATTTACAGAGCTAATGCAGTGACAATAAATCATTTAGTGCAGTATAAATCATTATAATGAATATAGAAAACCATTACAGGACTTAAAGCCCAGCTCTAGGTTTACTTTAACTGTAAATAGTTCCTTACAGGTTCTCTTTAAAGTCAATTTCCACCCTTGTGTTCATTTTCTGGAATAAACCCAGCATAAGAAGATTGTTCTCTCATTAGGGCTGGAGGACCACACAATCCCCCCATCATGGCTGGAGGAAAACACAATCCACCTTCATTAGAGCTGGAGGACAACACAATCCCCCTTCATCAGGGCTGGAGGACAACACAATCCCCCTTCATCAGGGCTGGAGGACGACACAATCCGCCTTCATTAGGGCTGGAGGACAACACAATCCTCCTTCATTAGGGCTGGAGCACCACACAGGTCCCCCCCCCATCATTGGGACTGGAGGACAACACAATCCCCCTTCATAAGGGCTGGAGGACAACACAGTCCCAGTTCATCAGGGCTGGAGGACAACACAATCCCTCCTTCATTAAGGCTGGAGCACCATACAACCCCCCCCCCCCCCCATCGTTGGGGCTGGAGGATCACACAATCCCCCCATCAAGGCTGGAGGACCACACAATCCTCCTTTATTAGGGCTGGAAGACCACACAATCTCCCCCCTCCAATCGGGCCTGGAAGACCACACAATCTCCCCCCTCCAATCGGGCCTGGAGGATCACACAATCTCCTTTCATCCTTTATTTTAAACCTTATCCACCAGTCCTCATGAAGGGGGTGGAAGGAATGTGGTTCCCTGAAAAAGTTGTCTGTCTTTTGTCCTGCTTGTCATAGTCAGTTGCACAATAAAGACTTTGGACTAATTTCATTTGGTGCTCTATTTGTCCCATTACCCTAGGAGTAGAGGGACCACCTCATCAGTCTGCAGCTGCTCGATCACTGTCCACTTGCAAACTGAGGGCAGAGGCCAGTGACCAGGCTGTATTGCTTTACTGCAGTAGACAAGAGTCAGGTGAATAGGCTGGCTTTGCTGTCTGGCAAGGCTATTTAAATCTCAGGACTGGCTGAACAGAAATAACCCCCCCCCCCCCCCCCGGCAGCTAAAATATCTGCAATATATGTACTTCAGCTTTATATTGAGCTGTTTGCCTGGATTCCAGCTTTAAATATGCCTGATGGCGCTCCTCCATAAATCAATGGCTGCTTTTTATGTCACTCACGATTCATATACATAGCCGTCACCCCACAGGTCAGATATACCCAGTTCAGCATATAAATCAGACAATGAAATCTGACATTCTATAGAGAAAGTTTTCTTTCTAATGGAGATTTTTTTTCACTTGTACAGTGGAACAGAGGATATAAAGACAAGGGGTGAGGGATTTATAGCTGATCCTTCAATACTGGATGCATGCCTATAAAATCAATGGGCTTCTCACAGTTATAAATGGCTTTGGGCTATACATACAGCTCCGGGCTTACACAGCTACACAGACATGAATATACTGAAGGTCAGGGCTGTGCTCCTTCTCCTGATTTACAGAGAACCTTACCTGTCACTCTAAACCCTGAAAGATTTACCAACACTGAGCAGCACAGCGGCTAAATGGTTAGCACTTCTGCCCGGCAGAACTGGGGTCGCTGGTTCAAATCCTAACCATGCCTGGAGTTTGTTTGTTCTCCCTGTGCCTGCGTGGGTTTCCTTTGGGTTCTCCATTTTCCTTCCACACTCCAAAGACATGTTGGTAGGTTAATTGGCTTCTGTCTAAATTGGCCCTAGTATGTGTATGTATGAATGTGAGTTAGGGACCTTAGATTGTACACCCCTTGAGGGTTAGGGACTGATGTGAATGTACAATATATATGTAATGCACTGCATAAATTGACGACACTATATAAGTACCTGAAATATATAAATAAAACAACACTGCATCTCTTTTAAAAGGGAAATGTTAGAGCTGTGATTTCCAGTCCATATCAGTTATATGACATCATTTTGCATTGAGTGACATCATTTTGCACTGTGTGACATCACTGCTCTAATACGGAAGGATCATACCTCCTTTTTAGGACATTGTCTCATTTGGAAGTATACTACTTTCTTATAAGACCGGTGACTTCTAGAGGGCTGGGATTCCCCCCATGATAAAAATTGTATCCCCACCAGATCCTGCTGGGTTAGGAAAAGTTACCACGTGTAATGTTAAAGATGAATTCTGGGTGTGAATATTTGTACATTGATCCAGCTTGGACCAATGTAATTATGTATATACCATACCTGTGGGGTCCTTGCAGAAGCTGGAGATGGCTGTTATAGAATCTGCTACTCCAGTGGTCTCCACTAACTTCCAGCTGCCTGGCTGTGTTGTGAACACAGGAGATCAGCCACTCAGCGCGGGTACAATTCCGAGATCGCCTTCCCTTTACTCCATGATTGCAAAGCATTCTCTGATTGGATGAGGTGGAGATTGCAATATCTCTGCCACACCTCTCTACCTCATCCAATGAAAAAATATTTGCGTTCATTGAGAAAATGTAAGGCAATCTCTGAATTGAGCCAATGCTGAGCGGCCGACCTCCTTTGTTCACAATGCAGCAGGGCAGCTAGAAGCTAGTGGAAGTCACTGAAGTGGCAGCATCTGCTTCAGTGATTTCCAGCTTCCACGAGGATCCCACAGGTATGGTCCAAGCTGGATTAATGCAACTATGTAAAAACATCCAAAAAGAGACAACAGACGTGCTGAGCCACAAGCCACCCTTTATGGGCTGGGAATTGGGACTCTGGCTCAGGCACTTCCAACAATAGAATAGAGCCAGCAACTCGGTATCATCCATAAAAGTGAATCTTTATTGGCTATAGCAAAATGACACTCAACGCGTTTCGGCTAAGAAGCCTTACTCATAGCAGACATAGCTACATTGGTCCAAGCTGGATTAATGCAACTATGTAAAAACATCTATAAAGAGACAACAGGGGTGCTGAACCACAAACCACCCTTTATGGGCTGAGAATCGGTTTTCTGGCTCAGGCTCTTCCATACTGCAATAATAATCCAACAACAGAATGGAGCCAGCAACTCGGTATCATCCATAAAAGTGAATCTTTATTGGCTACAGCAAAATGACACTCAACGCGTTTCGGCTAAGAAGCCTTACTCATAGCATACATAGCTACGTTGGTCCAAGCTGGATTAAGGCAACTATGTAAAAACATCTATAAGAGACAACAGGCATGCTGAACCACAAACCACCATTTATGGCCTGGGAATCAGTGCTCTGGCTCAGGATCTTCCATGCTGCAATAATAATCGAACAACAGAATGGAGCCAGCGACTTGGTACCATCTTTATTGGCTACATGATGAAATACAGCAAAATGACACACTAACGTGTTTTGGCTAAGAAGCCTTACTCATAGCAGACATAGCTACATTGGTCCAAGCTGGATTAATGCAACTATGTAAAAACATCTATAAAGAAACAGGGGTGCTGAACCCCAAACCACCCTTTATGGGCTGGGAATCGGTGCTCTGGCTCAGGCTCTTCCATACTGCAATAATCCAACAACAGAATGGAGCCAGCAACTCGGTATCATCCATAAAAGTGAATCTTTATTTGCTACAGCAAACTGACACTCAACGCGTTTCGGCTAAGAAGCCTTACTCATAGCATACATAGCTACGTTGGTCCAAGCTGGTTTAATGCAACTATGTAAAAACATCCATACCTGGAATGCCTCTTATAATGTGGGTGTAAAATGATTGTCCTAATGGTGGATTATATGAAATAATTAAACTGCGCAAATGCCCCACCCTAATCGTGTACAAATCAGCAAACACATCAAGAGGGTATCCCCTCTAAATCACAAATCAAATATAAAAAACTTGTGTTGCGCAAAGTAAAATATGAATACCTCAAGAAAATTCATAAATAGTATACAAATAATGTATGTCCAATAAAGGATAACCAAGAAAGTGCTCAAGAGTGAACCATGGCCACAAAAGAAATAAATAAAATAAACATAAAACAGTCCTTATGAAGCGTATAGAACAGTCCCCTTGTTCTGTGATGAATAATGAAAAATCTTCATTCCAATATAACCACCAATGTGAATTTGCACCACTGTGATTGGAGGCTGGCCAGACCCTTTGACCCCTTAATCATCATCCTGGACAGGTGACCTCACTTTTCTCTACCGCAGTTAAGTATTAGACATAGGTCAGATCCCACCCCCGGCCTTTTGTTGGACAAGACATGAGCAGCAGTAGCTCTCTCCTCCTGTCAGCATGCTGAGACTATTAGAGGCCCAATATATATAATCCATTCCCGTCCAGGCTCATGTGTCTCAGATCGGATCACGTGCACCACCCGAGGCTCCTCAAGCTTGATGCACGTGATCCGATCTCAGACACATTCTATATATTGGACGAGTATTGACCCCCTATATATAAGGGGTCAATGGATCTGGTAAGCCTCCAATTTGATAACTAATGTTGGATTAGCCTCTAATAGTCCCAGCACGCTGTCAGGAGGAGAGAGATACTGCTGCTCATGTCTTATCCAATAATAGGCCGGGGGAGGGATCTGACCTATATCTAATACTTTACTGCGGTAGAGAAAAGTGAGGTTACCTATCCGGGATGATGTATATATTTGAAAGTGACAAACCGTTTGGCAGAGATAGATATTTCAACTACGTATTCTGCTGTTTGCTGGGAGTTCAGCCATACTATGTCAATGGATGTGAACGTGCATGAAGGGAACGTCAAGAGACACCGTATGGGTTCCTTAGAGTAAAACCAGAAGAGACCCGTCAATCAATAGACAAGGAAATGAAGCGCAGTGCTCCGCGGAGGGGCTCATGTATTCCATCCACATAATGGAGAGTGCACGAGACAGATGCTCAGAAAGATCGAAGGGAAGAAGAGAAGAAAGTAACAGATGCCGAACTCTATTACTAGAGCCGCTCAGGAAAACAGCTCAATAGATGGCCTCAGTGTGCCAAAATGTAGAAAGTCGCCAACTAAAGACATAGTACACACCAGGTACCATCATGGTGCTGAAGAACAGACTGCCGGAGACTGTTACCTTTCAGGTCTCGCTGACATGGCTGAGCTATCAGCAGTGTAAAAATCAGCATTTTAATCCATGTTAAGCTTTAACTAATTATTTCAGGTACTTGTATAGCGTCCAGGGGCGGACCGACAACTCATGGGGCCCCTGGGCAATGGGGGATCATGGGTCCCCTGTATCCTTGCCCACTCTCAAAGCACACCCAAAAACGCCTATAAAAAAGGTACGAAAGACATTTCACGGGGCCCCCTACTACTGATCCCGGGCCTTCGGGCAGTGCCCGAGTGCCTGACTGGTCAGTCCGCCCCTGATAGCGCTGTCAATTTACACAGAACTTTACATATATATTATACAGTCACATCAGCAGTGGCGTCCCTAGGCAAGTGCGGGGGGTGCGCGCCGCACCGGGTGACACCTATCGCACAGGGTGACACCGCACCCGCTCCATGAAAAGGTAAGTTGTAAAGCAAGCCGACGATCCCCGCAGGATGGATCGGAACTGCGGCTTGAGCATAATGGATTGGAGTCTGATCCATTATGCTCCCCAATCCGCAGATCTGATCCATCCTGCGGGGATTGTTGGCTTGCTTTACAACTTACCTTTTCATGGAGCAGGTCCGGTGTCACCCCATATAGGCTGCATGCCGACGATCCCCGCAGGATGGATCGGATCTGCGGATTGGGGAGGATAATGGATCGGACTCTGATCCATTATGCTCAATCCGCAGATCCGATCCATCCTGTGGGGATTGTCGAAGGGGGTGTCACCAAGTGTTACCGCACCGGGTGACACCAACCCTAGGGACACCTCTGCACATCAGTCCCTAACCCTCAAGGGGCGTACAATCTAAGGTCCCTAACTCACATTCATACATACACATACTAGGGACAATTTAGACCGGAGCCAATTAACCAACCAGCATGTCTTTGGAGTGTGGAAGGAAACCAGAATACCTGGAGGAAACCCACTCAGGCACAGGGAGAACATGCAAACTCCAGGCAGGTGGTGCCGTGGTTGGTATTCGAATCAACGACCCGAGTACTGCCAGGTGGAAGAGCTAACCATTTAGCCACTGTGCTGCCCGGTTTTCCACAGATCAGCCAATAACCTGCACATTCTTTTGTAACGCCTGACACTTTGCCTGGATCTTACAGATCACGGTTCAACTTACTGGCAAAGGGTCTGTTTATACAAAGCATTCACACAGCCATCACAAATCAGCTGCATAATAGGTTTATTTCTCATGATCTTCAGCTCCGTCTAGTGGCCATATTGTGGTATTTTCCATGATTGGGTATTTCAATAAAATACTGCATTCTGGTCACTAGATGGAGCCGGCGATCATAAACGTATTAGGCAAATTACAAGGGTTATTTGTGGAGATTGTGGAAATGCTCGAGACATTCACAGTGATTCTTTTTTTGTAAATAAAAAAATCTGAATTATTGTCTGTAGTAACCCACATGGAAGAAAAAATATATTTTAAATTAAAAATATTCTTCCCAAATATATTGACATATATTTGGAATACTACAATTTTGGCCGTATTTAGTATATTTCAAAGTATATATTTATATATATACATATATATATATATATATATATATATATATACACACACACACTGCATGTTGAAATGCGTTTGTTATATATTACAAAATATATGAATAATATTTTTTAAAAATATATATTTTTTAAATATATTCTTCAGATTTTTTTAACATATAAAAAAAGTAATTTTAACATATATTTTTACATATAGATTGAATTGTTAAAGACATACAGTATATTTGAAAATGTATTTTTAAAAATATTTTTTATATATTTTGTAATAAAAATAAATTTCAACATACAGTAATATATATATATATATATATATATATATATATATATATATATATTTTTTTTTTTTTTAAATATATTGAATATTTAAAAAATAATCTTCTGAAATAAATTGGCATATATTTGAAATACTACAATTTTGGTCATATTCAATATATTTCAAAATATGTATATATAAAAATACACACACTGCATGTTGAAATGCATTTGTTATATATTACAAAATATATGAAGAATACTTGGGAATAATATTTTTAAAGTAGATTTAAAATATATTTTTCTTCCATGTGGGGAATCCGTGAACTGCTCGTTGTCTAACCACTCTTCAGCCAGTGACAGTTTCCATTACAGTCTAAGCAAAGCAGTTTTAAGCACACAATTTAATCCAGCTATGGATTCTTAAAAAAAAAAAAAGTGACATTTATTTTCATATACGCCTGACAGATAAGCAGAGAAGGTTTTCCTCCCTAGCAATGAAGTGGCAGCCACATTTTGGCACCAATCCTGCTGTCAACAAACACTACCTATAAAAAAAGCACAGGGTGTTTGTGTAGAATTCCTATACCTATTCACTATATAGAGAGCTAGAAAATAATATTTGTTAACAGAATTTTTAGGTGGATAGATATTGAATTTATGGTATATGACAATTCTATGTTTACCATTGGCAGCCCTCTGATGAAGCCCTAGTCTATTTTGCCCAGGTTGGATTTACTGCTATGTTGTATACAGACCTCAATAGCAGAAGCTCAAATTACTAGTTCTAGTCCTATTCTTCTATCTGGAGGGTCAGTTGCCCTAAGACAGACAGAAGTGGGTGTCTGGTGCTGGGCTTTCTCTTAATAAGTCGTCTTCAGCCCTGTTTCAGTCTTCAGCCTGTCTTAGTATATTTGGGGTAAAATTATTGCCGGCACTAAGTGTCCATTTTAAAGGAAAGTAGATGGTATACTAAGATACACATATTCTGAATATTGCATTTTTGTTAACATTTTGAACAGCAGGTGGAGCTGAAGGCTCCTTTTCATTTGTTATCTGGACTATCCCTATCTGCTGTGCCAACAAAATCCTGTTGCACACAGAGCTCAATAGCTGAAGCGTATGTTTACACATTGCAGCACCAACTCGTTTCCTCCCTTCCTCTGTTAAGGTGGCTTCTTAGTCTGGAGAGTTTGAAAAGAGTGCTCCCTTTGTGCCATAGGTGCACTGAGCAAACATTTTCAATCACTGGCACAAAAACACATACAAAATATCATTTTTAAAAATGTATAACATTACACAAAGTGTAAAGAAAAGCCATTATAGTTTTCTTTGATTTTCTAAAAAAAAATCCAGACCAATACCTTCAACATGGATCTAGCACACGTGATATATGTGTATTTATTACCTCTTACAGAGATCATAGTATCATTCCTGACAATGCATTGGTCTGCTTTTTTCTCCAGTAGGATGGCACTGTCTTTGTTCAGACATGATCACAGACCAGCCCCTGCTGCAGCCTCTTTTGACCTGCTATACAGTGTACTCTGATCCTGGGAAAGAGGAGACTGAGGAAATCCTTCCTCCTACCTGCAGCAGACTGATGACATAATTTCAGCCAGTATTGTGGCCCCTTGCACATGGGCATCACAAGTTACTGAGTAAAAATTAGTAAATCATGGCGCTCATGTGCAAGGGGCCTAAACGAGTAAACATGCACGTAAATTACTGCACTCAAATGAAACATTTTCTATTTTTGTTTTACTGCTCTGTTCTCAGTGCTGTATTAACTGATCTTTACTCAGCTGTGTGCAATGTCCTATACACAACAATGCATCTCATTTCAGATTAGTAAGAAACTCAGCATTTCCTACGCCCATGTGCAACAGGTAATAGCATATTGTTTTGCGTTGCCTTTTTCCTAAACCGTTTATGCAGCATTTTTCCTAGCACAAGCAACAGAAAACACTACAGTACAGAAACCAGGTGTGTTTCAGTTGAAATTTATGAAAAATCCCGGACGAGCCCCCAGTTGCCTCCTTCCTTTTCCTCATATGTACTGAAGGCTGATACCCTTAGTGGCTAATGGTACCTATTTCCACTATGGTGTACGTGTTCTTTTAAAGGATCAGAAATGGATACAGGCAGGTGGCAAAGTAACCCAAAAGACAAAGCAAAACACATATCATAGGTACTATTAGCCATTAAGGGTATCAGCCTTTGGGTACATCTGAGGAAAAGTCAGGAGGCAATCTCTAAGACTACTCCAGCAGCTTTGGTTGACACATTTAGGTGGCATCAATTATATGCCAATTGGTACAGTCCTAATTAGAATAGAGCCCTGCATTTTAAAGAGCTCGCTTTCTAAACAGGTCTGTTTGAGTTGAACGTTACGGAAAATCCCGGACGAGCCCCCAATTGCCTCCTGACTTTTCCTCATATGTACTGAAGGCTGATACTCTTAATAGCGAATGGTACATATTTCCACTATGGTGTATGTGTTTTACCTTGCCTTTTGGGCTACTTTGCCGTCTGCCTGTATTCATGTCTGATCCTCCAAAAGGAACAATTTTTCGGGAGGAGAGGAAATATACTGATATTTCACAGAGGAGCATTTCTGTTTACCTAGGAAGGTTTGAGATTATATTTGCATTGACAGATGAGCTTCAAAACAGTGGCTGGGACTCTGGTTAGTTGGCACTTCTCATCCAGAGTGGAAAGTGAGGCTCTATAACATAAAGCCTTGCAAGGTTAACAGCAATGCTTCTCTGGGAAATATCACTATATTTCCTCTCCTCCCTATCGATGTTCTGTTGAAGGATCAGAAATGGATACAGGCAGGTGGCAATGTAACCCAAAAGACAAAGGAAAACACATATCATAGGTACCATTAGCCATTAAAGGTATCAGCCTTCGGTACATCTGATGAAAAGTCAGGAGGCAATCTCTAAGACTACTCCAGCAGCACAAGATCTGCTTTGGTTGACAGTCCATATTTAAGTGGCATCAATTTTATTCCAATTGGTACAGTCCTAATTAGAATAGAGCCCTGCATTTTAAAGAGCTCGCATTCTAAACAGGTCTGTTTCAGTTGAATTTTATGGAAAATCCCAGAGGAGCCCCCAATTGTCTCCTGACTTTTCCTCATATGTACTGAAGGCTGATACTCTTAATAGCTAATGGTACTTATTTCCACTATGGTGTATGTGTTTTACCTTGCCTTTTTGGTTACTTTGCCATCTGCCTGTATCCATTTCTGATTCTCCAAAGGAACAGTTTATGGGGAGGAGAGGAAATATACTGATATTTCACAGAGGAGCATTTCTGTTTACCTAGGAAGGTTTGAGATTATATTTGCATTGACAGATGAGCTTCAAAACAGTGGCTGGGACTCTGGTTAGTTGGCACTTCTCATCCAGAGTGGAAAGTGAGGCTCTATAACATAAAACCTTGCAAGGTAAACAGCAATGCTTCTCTGGGAAATATCACTATATTTCCTCTCCTCCCTATCGATGTTCTGTTGAAGGATCAGAAATGGATACAGGCAGGTGGCAATGTAACCCAAAAGACAAAGTAAAACACATATCATAGGTACCATTAGCCATTAAGGGTATCAGCCTTTGGTACATCTGACGAAAAGTCAGGAGGAAATTTCTAAGACTACTCCAGCAGCACAAGATCTGCTTTGGTTGACAGTCCATATTTAAGTGGCATCAAGTTTACTCCAATTGGTACAGTCCTAATTAGAATAGAGCCGTGCATTTTAAAGAGCTCGCATTCTAAACAGGTCTGTTTCAATTGAATTTTATGGAAAATCCCGGACGAGCCCCCAGTTTCCTCCTGACTTTTCCTCATATGTACTGAAGGCTGATACTCTTAATAGCTAATGGTACCTATTTCCACTATGGTGTATGTGTTTTGCCTTGCCTTTTTGGTTACTTTGCCATCTTGTCAGGGCAGGAGCTGTGGAACGGACAGGCAGACCTAATGGCAGGGTCATGCACCGACTGACGACAACCACCACCCACAGACCGGAGTCCCACAGGGCGCGGAGTCTAAGTCCCAGGCTGCCCTTCACCAGGGCCCTTGACGGTGGGGATGGACTTGACGCAGCCAGGGACCAGGTCGCGGCCCCCAAGAAACCCCAGCTGCGGTAATGGCCGCCACCAATGGCGTGTAGCTGGTAGGAACCAGATAAGACAATAGCGTAGTCGTGCAGGCCGGGTCGATAACAACGGGACAGACAGTACAGAACGGTAGACAAGAATAACAGGTCACAAGCCGGGTTCAGCAACGGGAGGTCAGATAAATGGATAATGCAGAGAATAGTCTAGTCAAAAGCCGAGTCAGTTTCCAGGAGAGCCACGAGAGTAGAAACAGAGCTTGTTGCAACACGAACATACAAGACACGAATGCAAAGAGCACGTGCGGACAACAGGCTTATATGTGATCAACCACACCCCTCTGGGGGATGGACCGCAGAGGCCTGAAGGCATAAAAGACTCCCACCATGCTCTGCAGAAACCCAAGATGGATGCCAGCACATGGAGCAGCATAACCTCTGGGAAAAGGTAGGACCTTGACACATCTGCCTGTATCCATTTCTGATTCTCCAAAGGAACAATTTATAGGGAGGAGGGGAAATATACTGATATTTCACAGAGTAGCATTTTTGTTTACCTAGGAAGGTTTGAGATTATATTTGCATTGACAGATGAGCTTCAAAACAGTGGCTGGGACTCTGGCTAGTTGACACTTCTCATCCAGAGTGGAAAGTGAGGCTCTATAACATAAAACCTTGCAAGGTAAACAGCAATGCTTCTCTGGGAATATCACTATATTTCCTCTCCTCCCTATTGATGTTCTGTTGAAGGATCAGAAATGGATACAGACAGGTGGCAATGTAACCCAAAAGACAAAGTAAAACACATATCATAGGTACCATTAGCCATTAAGGGTATCAGCCTCTGGTACATCTGACGAAAAGTCAGGAGGCAATCTCTAAGACTACTCCAGCAGCACAAGATCTGCTTTGGTTGACAGTCTACATTTAAGTGGCATCAATTTTATTCCAATTGGTACAGTCCTAATTAGAATAGAGCCATGCATTTTAAAGAGCTCGCTTTCTAAAGAAAGCTGCTTAATTGACTACAAAGCACAGCACAATCTGGATCCAATTAAAGGGGGAGATGATTAAGATTAAGCTTTTCCTATTTAGGATCTCAATGGAAGAGACGGTAGCCCACTTTGAAAGTAATTTGCTTTAAAATGTGCACGTGAGCAGGGCTCCCTCAATTACACAGCATTATACAATTACCCAGACTGATTACATTTGCAGTCTTATTGGGTTGAATGAGACGAATCCGTAATAAAATGAAGACCTAATAATCGTTATGATCATGCAACAAAATGTTATCCAGTTAAAAGAAACAAATAAGTAATAAGATAGAGACCTGGCAATCTTTCAGATCACACAGCTAATAAATAGAGTGGGGGGGGCCGTCATTTCATGAAAACTCTGTACTCCTGCGCTGGAGATGGACTCAGCTAGGGCTATAGTAACAATTGAGATGACCTGGAAAATGCACTCTTTGCTGCCCTCAATGGACCGGGGTAGTCCAAAGTCACTGGATACAAAGAAAACAAACAGAGGGCGCACCGGCCTACTGCATTATCGTAAAAAATATTTATTAAAAAGGATAAAAAGTAAGTGTCGTACTTACAATTGACATACAGGACAAAGGCACATCACACTAAACAGTGGTGTCCAATCCACACTGCATATAAGTCCATAAATGGAACCATGGACTTCCAACAGGCTAACACATTTCGAGGACTCTGTAATGAGCAATTTCTGACTCTAGATAAGTAGCCACTGAAACTAATTAACTTTTCAGCTTTTTCTTCTTCCTACTGACCGCTGTTAAGATCATTTATTCCATTGACTACCAATGTAAGGAACATTTTTCCCAGTGACCACCAGTGTATAAGCTCCTTCCACCATCTAAACCTTAGACCAGCCTTTCTCAACCTTTTCAGCATGGAGGAACCCTTGAAATAACTTTCCAGTCTCAGGGAAAACTTCCTATATCTACAACTCATGGAACATTAGTGAGATGGGCAGTGGGATGAATGCTCCTTACAATTTTGGTCATTGAGAAGAATTACCCTCTTACTGATAGCTAAAAAGACCCATGGTGTCAGTGAAAACCTATTTGAGAGGTAGAATTGCTCATTGCTCAAGGAACCCCTAGCAAGCTCTGGAGGAACCCTAGTTGAGAAACCCTGCCTTAGACCAACCTTTCTCAACCAGGGTTCCTCCAAAGGTTGCTAGGGATTCCTTGAGCAATGAGCAATTTCTGACTCAAGATAAGTAGCCACTGAAAATAACTTTTCAGCTTTTTCTTCTTCCTACTGACCGCTGTTAAGATCATTTATTCCATTGACTACCAATGTAAGGAACATTTTTCCCAGTGACCACCAGTGTATAAGCTCCTTCCACCATCTAAACCTTAGACCAGCCTTTCTCAACCTTTTCAGAATGGAGGAACCCTTGAAATAACTTTCCAGTCTCAGGGAAAACTTACTATATCTACAACTCATGGTACATTAGTGAGATGGGCAGTGGGATGAATGCTCCTTACAATTTTGGTCATTGAGAAGAATTACCCTCTTACGGATAGCTAAAAAGACCCATGGTGTCAGTGGAAACCTATTTGAGAGGTAGAATTGCTCATTGCTCAAGGAACCCCTAGCAAGCTCTGGAGGAACCCTAGTTGAGAAACCCTGCCATAGACCAACCTTTCTCAACCAGGGTTCCTCCAAAGGTTGCTAGGGATTCCTTGAGCAATGAGCAATTTCTGACTCTAGATAAGTAGCCACTGAAACAAATTAACTTTTCAGCTTTTTCTTCTTCCTACTGACCGCTGTTAAGATCATTTATTCCTTTGACTACCAATGTAAGGAACATTTTTCACAGTGATCACCAGTGTATAAGCTCCTTCCACCCAATGGCCACCAGCAGGTCCTTCTCCTGTAGAGCAGCCCTGGGTGTCAAATACACTAAGTTCGCCACATTTCTTGATCTTTACTTATTTTTCTATCTATCTTTACTGTTCATACTAATGTACTCCGAGCTTTAGATATAATGATTACTAGCTCTAGACTATGTTTTTGTAACTCGAGCGGTTTCCAGTGGAATAAAATGGTCAGTGCGTCCACCACCCTTTTCACTCTCCGTGATGATGGCAGTGAGTGGATGCAGATTATATAGCTTTAGTGTTTGGTTTCCTCATTCCGTAGAACAATTCCACGGTGCTGGAACATTGCGGCACTCCATTAAGATTCTGCTCCAGTATTACACTCTATATACTTTGAACAGGTTGTTCTTAAGCCTTTGTCTATGTGTTTGTTCCTGGCTATGTCTACAAATAGCCGTTCCTGTTGCAAATGAGCTTTGTGAAATCTCGTAAGGCGATTCGCAGGACACAGATGTGATTGGAATGTGTCCAAACAAGTGTGGCGATATCTGATGTAGGACTGAACGCGTTGACGAGTGCCTGCATTATAATGAAAGCTCAGGAGACAATGCGCGGAGATTCATCCTCCCCTCCCTCGCTGTGGGATATGTGCAATCTAGTAACAGACTTCTTGTTTTCTGTACACAATACAGAGGATACAACACGCAGTCCGCTCTGCCGTCAGAACGCAGATGGGCCACCGCTGTCATCAAATTATACTTTTCAAATCTGATGCCAAGCAGATAGAAAAGGAAAACGTTAATGTCATTGTGGATTCATTTCAAACAGTTTATTATGTTGCTTAAATGCAATGCTGGCCCTAGTATGTGTGAGTACATAGGAGAGGAACCTTAGAATGTAAGCTCCTTGGAGGCAGGGGCTGATACGAATGTGCAATCAGGGGGCAGTCAGACCCTGTTGTAGGGCACATGTGAACACAGGAAACATGCTGACAGGCGGAGAGAGCAGAGTGATGACCAATCAAAAGGCTAGCGGTGTGTATTTGACCAAGCAGTATGTACACAAAGGTATTCAGTAGGGTTGAGGGCAGGGATCTGTGCAGACCACTCAAGTTGCTCTACATTAAACTCATCAAACCATGTCTTTATGGATCTGGCTTTGTACACAGGGGCACATGATTGCACCTTCTTCAGTTCTGTGTATACAAAGGACTATGGGGGAGCTCATGTCCATAATGGGGATGATATTGACACAGCTCCAGATGATCCACAATGGCTCAAAATTGATATGGCCCAAAAATACTTACAATAAAGGTGAATAAAGTGCCTGAACCAGATGGCTTACTCCCAGGGGCCCTGAGAGAGCTGAGTTCTGTTATATCTAAGTCATTGTCTCTCAGATTTTATTAAGCAAAAGTTGAAATATGCATATTAAAGTTGATGTTCTCCTGTGTGCTCAAGAAGTTAATGCAAGATGCTGAAAAATAAACTTCACCCCTTACTCCTCCCCCTGCTTACTGTTTCTTCGCTGGGTTATCTACCAAAAAACAAATCCATATGCCCAGCAAATCCAACAATGTTCTGTAGGGATTATTATTATTATACAGGATTTATATCGCGCCAATAGTTTGCTCAGCGCTTTACAATATAACGGGAGACAATACAGCAACAATACAGTTCAATACAAGAGGGATAGGAGGGGCCTGATCCTTGGAGCTTACAATCTAGGAGGGAGGGGCTAGTGGTACAAAAGGTAGTAACTGTGGGGGATGGAGTGGTTGGAAGAGTAGAAGATTCCAGTATTAGCTGAGCGCAGGATAGGCTTCCCTGAAGAGACAGGTTTTCAGAGATCACCTAAAAGTGAGCAGAGTAGGCGATAGTCTGATAAATTGGGGTAGAGAGTTCCAGAGGATGGGGGAAACTCTGGAGAAGTCCTGGAAATGAGCATGGGAGGAGGAGACAAGGGAGCTAGAGAGCAGGAGGTCGTGCGAGGAGCAAAGAGTACGGTTTGGGTGATATTTGGAGACAAGATTGGTGATGTAAGTTGGGGCAGAGTTATAAATGGATTTATGTGTTATTGTTAATGTTTTGAATTTTATCCGTTGGGCAATGGGAAGCCAGTGGAGGGATTGGCAGAGATGGATGGAAGACACTGAGTGGAGGCCAGAGGAGGGATTGGCAGAGAGGGATGGAAGACACTGAGTGGAGGCCAGTGGAGGGATTGGCAGAGAGGGATGGAGGACACTGAGTGGAGGCCAGTGGAGGGATTGGCAGAGAGGGATGGAGGACACTGAGCGGAGGCCAGTGGTGGGATTGGCAGAGAGGGATGGAAGACACTGAGTGGAGGCCAGTGGAGGGACTAGCAGAGAGGGATTGAGGACACTGAGTGGAGGCCAGTGGAGGGATCGGCAGAGAGGGAAGGTAGATATGGAACGGTGAGTAAGGTGGATGAGTCTGGCAGCAGCGTTGATAATAGACTGAAGAGGGGATAGCCTTCGATGAGGTCGGCCAATGAAGAGGTAGTTACAGTAGTCAAGGCGAGAGATAACCAGGGAGTGAATAAGTTGCTTAGTAGTTTCCGAGGTTAAGAACGGGAATAATGTGATCTGCTGTTCCACTGCTGCACAAACGGAGCTGCAAGACCCTGGAAGAGACAGTTGGCCCCACTGATGATGTGCATGTGAAATGAAATGTCATCAGGGGACCAGCTGCAAAAACCAGGATGAGACAGTTGACCCGTTGAGGATGAGCTGCAACTCATGCACTGTAGAGTACCCCAAGGTCTCCTGAGATGCCTGACATGAATATCCTAGGTGGCAGCAGACAACTGAATACATCATTCTTGCCAAGGCAAGAATCCAGCAAGTGTGGGAAGGATTCCCCAATAAAGGTTTAAATAAAAAGGCCAACTATGAAAGAGACAGGGGGTAAGAGTGAAATGATGGACCATTGGTGAGCAGGGTTAAGGTCTGCTTTAGAGTCAACTGAGGTGCCTTCACTACGATCAAGGTGCTGCTTAACAGAAATGTTGTAACGAGGAAAGGTTTGCTTTACTGATTAACTGTCAGAAGAGCAGACCAACCCAGTGAGAGTTTTATGAGCTTCTGGCCTGTATTGTTCATCTCGTTATAAGGAAGAGCTTAATTACCGCTGTACAATAACTGCGGCTCAGCGGCACGTCTTCTCTCTGCCTGCACACGGAGTTGTGCTTTTTGTCTATGGAAAAATAGATAAAGCAGTGAGAGAATTATCAGAGCAAACACAGTAACTGACCCAGGCAGGATCTTTAATATGATAAATAGGGGCCTTTGTGTGCTTGGCTTGTTGAAAGGCTTGAAGAGTGGAATTGATAATCTCCTTACAAGAGAAAAGAGCGTGCCCTGTAGTTGTTTGGAAGCACTTTTGTTCTGCTTTCAATAAGCTCTAGTCAATGTATGTTTTTGCAAAAAAAAAAAAAAAGACTTCTGTCACAAGGAAGAGGAGCTGGGGCGCACATGGTTGTTAGTGTTAAAGAGCACCTGCCATTTTGTAGCAAATTGGAAGGCACAGCGGGGTTTCTCAACCTCTGTTCAATCACGGCATCCTATAAAAGTATGCAAAATCTTTAGAAAACCCAGTCTAAAATGCAAAAATATAAAAGGTTACTTCCTGAGGGGATTATTCCCCTACACAAAGCCCACTTTGATTTATCAGTTTTACCTACTGCCTTCTGTATGGTGACTTATATCTCCAAATATGAAGATAATTACTTTAATAAGCATCTGTATTTGATTCTTGGGCACCCTGGCACTAATTGGCTCCCTGAATGCCCATTGGTGGAGTGGGAAGATGGGTGCGCAACAGGGAAGTGTCATACAAGGCGAATATGTCTCACTGGCAGCATCTGGTGCGTAGAGAGTCCATTACCAAGCAGTATCCCCCGACTTATCCAGAGAGCACCCTGGAC
This sequence comes from Staurois parvus, assembly GCF_062004578.1. Taxonomy (NCBI): domain Eukaryota; kingdom Metazoa; phylum Chordata; class Amphibia; order Anura; family Ranidae; genus Staurois; species Staurois parvus. The sequence goes on from NW_028317947.1 coordinate 24,079,427, forward strand.
GAGAGAGGCTATAACTATTTATTTATTTATTGCACAATTAAGCAGGGTTCAGGAGCCCTGCCTGTAGGCTCCAGGTGTCTCAGCCCTTTTAAAGCCCTGGCTCCAGTCAGTGTAAAGGGGTAATATTCATTCAATTTCATGCACTGCCAATGTCATCAATATTATTTATTACAGGTACTTGTATAGCGCCATCAATTTACACAGTGCTTTACATATACAGTTGTGTTCAAAATAATAGCAGTCAGACATCACTAACTATATTTGAACTATATTTTAAAAATATTCTTCCCAAATATATTGACATAAATTTGAAATGCTACAATTTCGGCCCTATTCAATATATATATATATATATATATATACATACATACAGTTGTGTTCAAAATAATAGCAGTCAGACATCACTAACCCGATCAATCACTGTTTTTGGTAGAAATGATATTTCTACATGGTAAATAATTTACTAGCAGGTGTAGTAGAGTAATAGAAATCCAACAGACCCAACAGTCATGACATGCATGCTGCTGATTCTGTGTAATTGAATCATTAATTGAAAGGGACAGGTTCAAAATAATAGCAGTGTGGAGTTCTATTAGTGAGGTCATTCATTCTTTGAAAAACAGGTGGCAATTATTGCCCTTATTTAAGGAAGGAAGGCAGCAAATGTTGTACATGCTGGTTACAGTGCATTTCTCTCTGAAATTCTGAGGAAAATGGGTCGTTCCAGACATTGGTCAGAAGAACAGCGTACCTTGATTAAAAAGTTGATTAGAGAGGGGAAAACATATAAAGAAGTGCAGAAAATGATAGGTTGCTCAGCTAAAATGATCGCAAATGCTTTAAAATGGCAACCAAAACCTGAAAGACGTGGAAGAAAGCGAAAAACTACCATTCAAATGGATAGAAGAATAGCCAAAATGGCAAGGACTAAGCCAACAATCAGCTCCAGGAAGATCAAAGAAGGTGTAAAGTTCCCTGTGAGGACTGTTACAATTAGAAGACGCCTATGTGAAGCCAAGCTGTCTGCAAGAAGCCCCCGCAAAGTCCCACTGTTGGAAAAAAGACGTGCTGAAGAGGTTACAATTTGCCAAAGAGCACATTGACTGGCCTAAAGAGAAATGGCGCAACATTTTGTGGACTGATGAAAGTAAGATTGTTCTTTTTGGGTCTAGTGGCCGGAGACAGTTTGTCAGACGACCCCCAAACACTGAATTCAAGCCACAGTACACTGTGAAGACAGTGAAGCATGGTGGTGCAAGCATCATGATATGGGGATGTTTCTCATACTACGGTGTTGGGCCTATTTATCGCATACCAGGGATCATGGATCAGTTTGAATACATCAGAATACTTGAAGAGGTCATGCTGCCTTATGCTGAAGAGGAAATACACCTTGAAATGGGTGTTCCAACAAGACAACGACCCCAAACACACCAGTAAACGTGCAACATCTTGGTTCCAGACCAACAAGATTGACTTTATGGAGTGGCCAGCCCAATCCCCGACTCTTAATCCAATAGAAAACTTGTGGGGTGACATCAAAAATGCAGTTTCTGAGGCAAAACCAAGTAATAGAGAAGAACTGTGGAATGTCGTCCAATCATCCTGGGCTGGAATACCTGATCACAGGTGCCAGAAGTTGGGTGACTCCATGCAACACAGATGTACAGCAGTTCTCAGAAACAGTGCGACTACAACCAAATATTCATGAAGTCATTCAAAGGAAAGCAAAATCTTCAAACATTTTTCAGTTTATATAGTGAATGTTTGAGTTTGTAAAGAAGAATACAAACACTGCTATTTTTTGAACAGTCTAATATTCACTTTTCTTCAATTTTTTTAGAGGAACAACACAAATTTGATATATTTTTCTTCATGTTTTGATTTGGAATAGAATGTCGTGTTCCCAATGCATTTGTGTGGATGGAAATAAAAGCTATTAGAAGGATTTTGAGCTTTATTCACTTTTTTTCAACACACTGCTATTATTTTGAACACAACTGTATATTGTACATCCACATCAGTCCCTAACCCTCAAGGGGTGTACAATCTAAGGTCCCTAACTTACAGTCATACATATACATACTAGGGCCAATTTAGACAGGAGCCAATTAACCTACCAGCATGTCTTTTGAGTGTGGGAGGAAACCGGAGTACCTGCAGGAAACCCACACAGGCACAGGGAGAACATACAAACTTCAGGCAGGTGATGCTGTGGTTGAGATTCGAACCAACGACCCTAGTACTACCAGGTGGAAGTGCTAACCATTTAGCCACTGTGCTGCTGATAGGTGATAACCCATTACCTAAAAACGCCGTCACCCATACCACTTTTTGGACTATTTAAGACAGGCAGTAATGCGTACCGCTCTGTGAAAAGCAATACACATGGACTGGCCGGAAGGTGTTCAGGAGGCTGCCTTTTTTTTTTTCCGCTTAATTGGCAATGGCAATTTTACATTGCAAAACCATGCTGCAACTGTGAGCCAAGCATTTTGGCTCACAAATGTGGGATTCCCCCATTGATCTCAATGGGCGAGTATGACAGAAGGTCCCACCTGTCAAACTCAGCAGCCAATATTAAAATTGCCGTGGCCTTGTAGTGAAACATCATGGTTGCAGAATGTGTACAGCTCTCTCAGTCTATAATGCTAGAATTCCAGTGGATGGCTAAGGCGGCAATAAAACTGCAGCTCAGCCACCTATTTGAGTTGAAAACCGAACCTACAAAAGTTTGGATATCTCATCCCTATCCGTCCCAGAGACAATATTCACCAAGACAAACAAATGGAGGAATCTCCCCAATGGGGATACAGACAGCAATAAAAACTTGACCCTTCCACACTCCATCCAAAACAAAATAAATATGTTTTGGCTTTAGATACACTTGAATTGTTCACATGGCACAGAACCAATGGTACTTTTTACATCACTAATACTTGCATTGCCATAAATGGAAAAAAATGGCAGTTTATTAAAATTTACAAGTTCAGAAACTGATTTTTTTAATCATTTTTGTGGACTATGATGAACTCTTTATGTTGCAAATAAACATTAATACAGGTAGAGAAGAGAGACAGCAGCGCCACTCTAAGTGTAGATGGGTAAAATCAGGCGGATTTAATGGTAAAATTGCACTCACATAGGTAGGTAACAGGTAGGCATGTCAAGTAATGGAGGTCCGGTGGGAGCATCAGGTTCTTTGGCCACGCTCTGGGTGTTTTCCCGCCGCTCTGGTGGTGTCGGCCTGACGAAGGAGTGAGTATTCTCCGAACGTGCGCCATCTTGGAAACCCATCTATGCGGTGACATCATCCTTGCGAGCCTCCCTGCGCCCCTCTGCTACTCCCGGAGCCCTGGACACCATCGGAACGATGGGAAAACACCCAGAGCGTGGCCAAAGGACCTGATGCTCCCACTGCACCTCCATTACTTGACATGCCTACCTATGTGAGTGCAATTTTTCCATTAAATCTGCCTGATTTTAACCGTCTACACTTAGAGTGGCGCTGCGGTCTCTCTTCTCTACCTGCATTAGGGGTATCTACAAGCTCTTCCAGCCGGCTGCCTCCTTGGACAAGTCCATACTACTACAAGCCCCCCACTACAGATGGACTTGGACACCACCTCCACATGAACCTTCTACTAACCCCCACTGATGATGGTCCATCCCCAAATGCACACAGTGTAGATGTGTCTTAGCGCTCCCTCCCCCCACTCACCTCTAATCATTTCATACAACTGCTTCCATGGCACCCTGCTTACTTGTCAATAGATTTCTGTCTAATGGAAAATCCAGAGTGCTGTATTAGCTGGGGTTGCATATCATGGTTTTGGTTATTAAAATGTTCTACCAAAATTGAATCATATCTTTGCAGGTCATGTTGAGCTTTTCTCGGTCAACCAAGGAATCCCTATTGACTGGCTGTTCTATACCATGAGATTATCCTGTAGGAAAGTCCTAAACTGCTTACTTTAGAAACTTGTTATATTAGCTCATTTCAGTTCAAATGTCAGAGGTCATCCTCAACCAATTAAAATGTCAATTTTGTGTCCCTGTTATTGTGTAAATCAAATACATTGAAGTCTTGTACTTCAATAGTGATTAAATTTGCATTTAAATAGAAAGAGATGACTGGTCATAGAGAAACAACATTGTATTTCCAATGAGCAGCTGTTTTTGAGTCATATGGGTAAAGCCGATTTCCACTTTCAAATCAAAGTTTAGGGCATTGTAATCACCCCTCCCCCTCCCTTTTTAGCAAAAGCTTAGCATTCATTCATTTTTTTTTAAATTAATTTTTTTTCTTTTTCTCCTACTAAATCTGCCCTATCGCCTTTCTTGCTTAGATTTAATTCCTGCAGCCTTCTTTGATACTGAAGATCTCATCTTTTTGTCACTCTGCTCTCTCCTCCTATCATCATGTTCCTTACACTGCAACACACCAGATTGGCTCATTGTGTTGCTTCTCTCTCCCACAGTGTGAGCTTGCCTGTACAAGGGAGTGCAAAAGGCTGATACCAATTCAAATGCAAAGCCTTACATTGCTTTGCATTAAAAATAAAAAATCCATGTATGGATACATAAATGAATACAAAACCTGCCTGGAGTTCAGGACCCTTAGTGTTGGGTATGGCTCTCCATTCTGATCTCTCCAAGATTTTATTGCTGTCTGTGTCTCCATTCACCCTACCTGTTTTACTGACAGTGGTCACCCTGGGACAGAACGTAGTGGGAAATCCAACATTTTAGAGCAGGGGGTCTCTAAACTTTCTAAACATAGGTCCAGTTTACTGTTCATCAGACGTTCGGGGGCCAGACTGTGGCCACTGGGAGTAGAAATTGTCGCAGCATCAGTGGGAGTAAACAACGCATCTTTGGTATTAGGGGAGGAATAGTTCCCCTTCATTGGTGAAAGTGGGAGGAATAGTGCCCAATTGTGTCAGTGGGAGGAATAGTGCCTCATCATTGGTGTCAGTTTGAGGAATAGTGTCCTATTGTTGGTGTCATTGAGGGGGAATAGTGCCCGATAGTTGGTGTTGGTAGCAGGAATAGTGTCCCATTATTGGTGTCAGTAGGAGGAATAGTGTCCTATTGTTGGTGTCAGTGGGGGGAAATAGTGCCTCATCATTGGTGTCAGTGGGAGGAATAGTGCCCCATCATTGGTATCACCGGGAGGAATAATACCCCATCGTTGTTATCAGTGGGAAGAATAGTGCCTCGTCATTGGTATCAGTGGAAGGAATAGTGCCCCGTCATTGGTATCAGTGGAAGGAATAGTGCCCCATCATTGGTATCAGTGGGAGGAATAGTGCCCCATCATTGGTATCAGTGGGAGGAATAGTGCCCCATCATTGGTATCAGTGGGAGGAATAGTGCCCCATCATTGGTATCAGTGGGAGGAATAGTGCCCCATCATTGGTATCAGTGGGAGGAATAGTGCCCCATCATTGGTATCAGTGGGAGGAATAGTGCCCCATCATTGGTATCAGTGGGAGGAATAATGCCCCGTCATTGGTATCAGTGGAAGGAATAGTGCCCCGTCATTGGTATCAGTGGGAGGAATAGTGCCCCGTCATTGGTATCAGTGGGAGGAATAGTGCCCCATCATTGGTATCAGTGGGAGGAATAGTGCCCCATCATTGGTATCAGTGGGAGGAATAGTGCCCCATCATTGGTATCAGTGGGAGGAATAATGCCCCATCATTGGTATCAGTGGGAGGAATAATGCCCCATCATTGGTATCAGTGGGGGGAATAGTGCCCCATCATTGGTATCAGTAGGAGGAATAGTGCCCCATCATTGGTATCAGTGGGAGGAATAGTGCCCCATCATTGGTATCAGTGGGAGGAATAGTGCCCCATCATTGGTATCAGTGGGAGGAATAGTGCCCCATCATTGGTATCAGTGGGAGGAATAGTGCCCCGTCATTGGTATCAGTGGGAGGAATAATGCCCCGTCATTGGTATCAGTGGGAGGAATAATGCCCCGTCATTGGTATCAGTGGAAGGAATAGTGCCCCGTCATTGGTATCAGTGGGAGGAATAGTGCCCCATCATTGGTATCAGTGGGAGGAATAGTGCCCCATCATTGGTATCAGTGGGAGGAATAATGCCCCAACATTGGTATCAGTGGGAGGAATAGTGCCCCATCATTGGTATCAGTGGGAGGAATAATGCCCCATCATTGGTATCAGTGGGGGGAATAGTGCCCCATCATTGGTATCAGTGGGAGGAATAGTGCCCCATCATTGGTATCAGTGGGAGGAATAGTGCCCCATCATTGGTGTCAGTGGGAAGAATAGTGCCCCATCATTGGTATTAGTGGGAGGAATAGTGCCGCAACATTGGCATCAGTGGGAGGAATAGTGCCCCATCATTGATATTGGGGGGGAATAGCCCCATAGTTGGTGTCAATGGGAGAAATAGTGCCTCATTGTTGATGTCAGCAGCAGTAATTATGCCCCATTGTTTGTGGGGGGAAACGAATAGTGTCTTGTATCAGTGGGAGGAAAATTGCCCCGAGGGCCAGATAAAGGCAAGCAAAGGGCTGTATCCGGCCTCTCGGCTGCAGTTTGGAGAGCACTGTTTTAGAGGAACAGAGGGGAAATCAGATCTGGTGACAGCTGTCTAATAGAGGATGTCCCCTCACTTGGGAGAGATTTTATCTCACATCTCGCTGTGTTGCTAGAACAGGAAGTGAAGGGAAATCTCCCCAACAAAACACAACCATGAAAAAAAAAGTAAAGTAAAAGATAAAAACATAAGGACAATACAATTCTTTAAAAAATGCTAGTTCTTTTAAAGTATCACACAACATTTTTGGGTAGATAGAGTTTGTTCATAACAGAGACATGTGCCAACTGTTCAATCCATATACATGGAACTTGAGAAACGTTTTCCAGCACTCTGCACTAGATGTGTCTGTGTACCAGTCTAATTACCTTGCGTACATGAACTATAGAAACCCTCACAACTGTGAATATATTGTATTGTTTAAATAAATTGGAGAACAACTCATCTTCAGCTGTATCCACCACCGCGCCCAGCAGAAAATTACAGCGCCGGCTTTTGTTATATCTTCACCTAGAAAAACAACGTGAGACCATATTAGTGGAAGCGGAAAGGTAAGCCGAGCTGATTGTGGTCTGCCTGAAACCGTCTGCAGATCACGGTGGGGACACGGGTATGGGTGTATGACAAAACATGAAGGGTAGTCGGAGGCACTGTGGGTGGTGTGTGGGAAAGAAAAGCGTGACAACAGGACGTTGGGCAGGAGGAAACATTCCCTGGTGACAACGAGGAGCTATGACACATAAATCTACTAAACTGACAAAGAATTATTATGTACATTTAGACGCCTACTTCCACTTTGAGGTCCCTGCTGGTATATGTCTGCATTCTTGCCTTTTAACTTCAATGTAGTCTCCTGATACTGGTTTTTGTTTTTGTCCATCATTCAGAAAAAATTCCTTTAGTACTCTTTCCTTGATTGTGAGCACGCCGTATCCTCATTGTAGAATCATTATTAACCCCTTTACAACATCGTAAGCATTATGCAGTAGTAGGGTGGGTGGGCCTTAACACCCAGCTGCCACATAGACTCATCCACCTTACCAACCGCTCCATATCCGCCACCCCCCTCTGCCAATCCCTCCATTTGCTTCCAATTGTCCAACGCATAAAATTCAAAATGCTAACATTGACGTACAAAGCTGTTCATAACACTGCCCCAAACTACATCACCAACCTGATATCCATCTACCACCCAAAACGCACTCTCCGCTCCTCACAAGACCTCCTACTCTCCAGTTCCCTGGTCTTCTCCTCTCATGCCTGTCTCCAGGACTTCTCCAGGGCTTCCCCCATCCTCTGGAACTCACTACCCCAATCCATCAGACGGTCACCTACCCTCCTCACCTTTAGGCGCACCCTGAAAACCCATCTCACCAGGGAAGCCTACCCCGCCCTCACCTAACTGCTGATCTCCTCCACTCCCCCCACCACTCCATCCCCCACAGCTATTTCCTCCTGTACCACTCTCCCCTCCCTCCTAGATTGTAAGCTCCAAGGAGCAGGGCCCTCAAACCCCTTGTGTATTTTATTGTATTGTTATTGTACTGTCTCATGTATTGTCTCCCATTGTAATGTACAGCACTGAGCGAACTGTTTGCGCTATATAAATACTGTATAATAATAATAATATATCTGTCGCAGTCTTCTTCTGGGGTATGCTCCATGAGTGCCCCCAGAACTGTGAATGACCTGTCACCACTGTGCAGCCAATCACAATTCAGCAGGGTTCAGGAGCCCTGCCTGTATGCTCTAGGTGTCTCAGCCCTTTTAAAGTGTAAAGGGGTAATAATCGTTCAATTTCATGCGCTGCCAATGTCATCAATATTATTTATTACAGATACTTATATAGCACCATCAGTTTATGCAGCACTTTACATATATATTGTACATTCACATCAGTCCCTAACCCTCAAGGGGTGTACAATCTAAGGTCCCTAACCCTCAAGGGGTGTACAATCTAAGGTCCCTAACTCACATTCATACATACACATACTAGGGCCAATTTAGACAGGAGCCAATTCACCTACCAGCATGTCTTTGGAGTGTGGGAGGAAACCAGAGTTACGTAGTTAGTCTGGCTGAAAAAAGACAAAAGTCCATCCAGTTCAACCATTAAAAAAAAAAAAAAAAGTTATAATCCTACACCCACAGTTGATCCAGAGGAAGGCAAAAAGATCCAGCAAAGCACGATCCAATTTGCTCCTTCTGAGAAAAAAATTCTTCCTGATCCCCCGAGAGGCACTCGGATATTCCCTGGATCAACTTTACCTATAAATGTTAGTATCCAGTTATATTCTGTGTATCTAGGAAAGAATCCAGGACTTTTGTAAAGCAATCCACTGAGCTGGCCAGAACCAACTCTTGAGTGAGTCTATTCCACATTTACACAGCTCTTACTGTGAAGAAACCTTTCCGTGTTTGGAGATTAAATTTCTTTTCCTCCAGACGCAAAGAGTGCCCCCTTGTCCTCTGTGATGACCTCAGGGTAAATAGCTCTACACCGAGTTCACTATATGAACCACTGATGTAATTATACATGGAGATCATATCCCCCCTTATGTATTATACATGGAGATCATATCCCCCCCTTATGTATTATACATGGTGATCATATCGCCCCTTATGTATTATACATGGAGATTATATTTCCCCCCCTTATGTATTATACATGGAGATCATATTCCCCCCCCTTATGTATTATACATGGAGATCATATCCCCCTTATGTATTATACATGGAGATCATATCCCCCCTTATGTATTATACATGGTGATCATATCCCCCCCTTATGTATTATACATGGTGATCATATCCCCCCCTTATGTATTATACATGGAGATCATATCCCCCCTTATGTATTATACATTGAGATCATATCCCCCCTTATGTATTATACATTGAGATCATATCCCCCCTTATGTATTATACATGGTGATCATATCCCCCTTATGTATTATACATGGTGATCATATCCCCCCTTATGTATTATACATGGAGATCATATCCCCCCTTATGTATTATACATGGAGATCATATCCCCCCTTATGTATTATACATGGAGATCATATCCCCCCTTATGTATTATACATGGAGATCATATCCCCCTTATGTATTATACATGGAGATCATATTTCCCCCCCTTATGTATTATACATGGAGCTCATATCCCCCCTTATGTATTATACATGGAGATCATATCGCCCCCTTATGTATTATACATGGAGATCATATTTCCCCCTTATGTATTATACATGGAGATCATATCCCCCCTTATGTATTATACATGGCGATCATATCCCCCTTATGTATTATACATGGAGATCATATTCCCCCCCCTTATGTATTATACATGGAGATCATAACCCCCCTTATGTATTATACATGGAGATCATATCCCCCCTTATGTATCATACATGGAGATCATATCCCCCCTTATGTATGATACATGGAGATCATATCCCCCCTTATGTATGATACATAGAGATCATATCCCCCCTTATGTATTATACATGGAGATCATATCCCCCCTTATGTATTATACATGGAGATCATATCCCCCTTATGTATTATACATGGTGATCATATCCCCCTTATGTATTATACATGGTGATCATATCCCCCCCTATGTATTGTACATGGAGATCATATCCCCCCTTATGTATTATACATGGAGATCATATCCACCCTTATGTATTATACATGGAGATCATATCCCCCCTTATGTATTATACATGGTGATCATATCCCCCCTTATGTATTATACATGGAGATCATATCCCCCCTTATCTATTATACATGGAGATCATATCCCCCCTTATGTATTATACATGGAGATCATACCCCCCTTAATCTCCTCTTCTCAAGAAAGAATAAATTCAGTTCCTCTAATCTTTCCTCATAGCTGATCTCCTCCATACCTCTTATCAGTTTGGTTGCCCTTCTCTGTACTTTCTCCAGTTCCCCAATGTTTGTTTTGGTGCCCAAAACTGAACTGCATATTCCAGATGAGGTTTTAGTAATGATTTGTACCAGGGTAATATGATATCTCTTTCTGGAGTCTATACCTCTTTTAATACAAGAGAGGATTTTGCTCACTTTAGAAACTGCAGCATGGCATTGCATTCCATTATTAAGCTTGTGATCTACCAGAACCCCCAGATCCTTCTCCACTATTGATTCCCCCAGTTGTGCCCCCCCCCCCTAGTATGTATGATGCATGCATATTCTTAGCCCCCAAGTGCATAACCTTACATTTATCAACATTAAACCTCATTTGCCACATAGTTGCCCAATTACCCATCTATGTACCCAGAGGAAACCCTCACAGGCACAGGGAGAACATACAAACTTCAGGCAGGTGGTGCTGTTGTTGGGATTCGAACCAACTACCCTAGTACTGCCAGATGGAAGTGCTAACCATTTAGCCACTGTGCTGTCCATCAATATGCCCCATGTATGTATTGCGTCCCTGCATGGGGGTGTGTTGGCAGCCAAATCAAAATTAATCTGTGCCTGACCACAACACATTTTACTGTGCCTCAAGGAGGAATGGGATAGTTATATTATGTGTATCTAAGAAATAATAAGAAAGGATCCAGGCCTTTTTTAAAGCAATCTACTGGCTGTCCAGAACCAACTCTTGAGGGATTCTATTTCACATTTTCACAGCTCTTACTGTGAAGAAACCTTTCCATATTTGGAGATTAAATCTCTTTTCCTCCAGATGTAAAGAGTGCCCCCTTGTCCTCTGTGATGACTTCAGGGTGAATAATTCTACACCGAGTTCACTATATGAACATACAAACTTTTCAATGTCACGGTGGGTCTACAAATGTACATACTTTCAAGGGTCATGGGAGTCCCACAAACATACAAACTTTCTAAGGTCATAATGGTCCTAAAAACACACAAACCTTCCAGAGTCATTGGGGCCCCACAACATGCAAGCTTTTCAGGGTGGTGGAGGACCTACAAATGTACAATCTTTCCAAGGTCATGGTGGTCCTACAAAAATACTACCCTTCCAGGGTCATGGGAGTCCTACAGACAAACAAACTTTATAGGGTGACAGTGGTCCTACAAAAATACTAACCTTCCAGGGTCATGAGAGTCCTACAGACAGACAAACTTTATAGGGTGATGGTGGTCCTACAAAAATACTAACCTTCCAGGGTCATAGGAGTCCTACAGACATACAAACTTTTCAGAGTGATGGTGGTCCTATAAATGTACAAACCTTCTAGGGATATGGTGGTCCTTCAAAAATACAAAACAATTGTCCATGTTGGTCATATAGCCATACAAACTGTTCAGGGTCATGGGAGTCCTACAGACATACAACCTGTTCAGGGTCATGGGAGTCCTACAGACATACAACCTGTTCAGGGTCATGGGAGTCCCACAGACATACAACCTGTTCAGGGTCATGGGAGTCCTACAGACATACAACCTTTTTAGGGTCATGGGAGTCCTACAGATACAACCTGTTCAGGGTCATGGGAGTCCTACAGACATACAACCTGTTCAGGGTCATGGGAGTCCTACAGACATACAACCTGTTCAGGGTCATGGGAGTCCTACAGACATACAACCTGTTCAGGGTCATTGGAGTCCTACAGACATACAACCTGTTCAGGGTCATGGGAGTCCTACAGACATACAACCTGTCCAGGGTCATGGGAGCCCTACAGACATACAACCTGTTCAGGGTCATGGGAGCCCTACAGACATACAACCTGTTCAGGGTCATGGGAGCCCTACAGACATACAACCTGTTCAGGGTCATTGGAGTCCTACAGACATACAACCTGTTCAGGGTCATGGGAGTCCTACAGACATACAACCTGTTCAGGGTCATGGGAGTCCTACAGACATACAACCTGTTCAGGGTCATGGGAGTCCTACAGACATACAACCTGTTCAGGGTCATTGGAGTCCTACAGACATACAACCTGTTCAGGGTCATGGGAGTCCTACAGACATACAACCTGTCCAGGGTCATGGGAGCCCTACAGACATACAACCTGTTCAGGGTCATGGGAGTCCTACAGACGTACAACCTTTTCAGGGTCATGGGAGTCCTACAGACATACAACCTGTTCAGGGTCATGGGAGTCCTACAGACATACAACCTGTTCAGGGTCTTGGGAGTCCTACAGACATACAACCTGTTCAGGGTCATGGGAGTCCTACAGATGTACAAACTTTCCTAACTTATGCTTGTCCTACAAATTCACAATTTTTCAGGGCCATAGGAGATATACAAATATATAACTTTTACCATTGCTAACCTGACTGAAATCACCAGGATCAAGCAAACATTTGCCACTGCCTCCAGGCTGGGGCAGACTGACAACTTATGGGGCCCCCGGGCAATAGGGGATCATGGGGCCCCTGTGTCCTCACCCACACTCAAACCACACCCAAAAAAGCCCATGAAAGGTACCAGGGGAATCTCATGGGGCCCCCTACTGACCCCAGGCCCTCGGGCAGTGGCCGAATGGTCAGTCCGCCCCTGCTCCAGGCACCCTTATTATCACAGGGTATGACAGTCAGACCCTCCCATTATTTAGAACTTTGGGGGAATGGAATGTTCTGAAACTTATAAGGGAGGAGACACTAGGCTTCTATACTCATAGTAAACGTTCGTTGGTTAACGTCCCTTTTTTGATGTTCTAGTACAGAGGCACAGCTGTATTTAAATCACATACCAGCTAATTATTTCTGAGTCCTCATAGCTAGTGTTCAAAGTGAAGAGATAATACACAAGAAAATCATTTTAACGTAGCACAATATTAAACTTGTAAAATTGCCCAAGATAAGAATTGTCGGATTTTGCAAAGAAATTCTAATAGCTCAGCTACCAGCCTGGATTAAAGTTGTATGGACTGTTTTATGTCACTTAAAAAAAGAGCATAAAAGACATCATAGAAATTTCAATTTAAAAGAGACAAAAAATGTTATATACTTTCAAAGCAATGAAGAAATTCCTCCATAACTGTCTGGAATTCATTCATTTTGTGTTTTTATTTGTGTATTTTTTGCTTTTGTATAGCACATTGTAAATGTATGGTTTTTAGTGCTTTATAATTATTATTATTTCTAATATTAGAATTATTATTTTCATAGTAGTAGGATTATTACAATATGACTTACCATGGCTGGACCTGAGAACAGGTACAAATTCTGGCAGGATTTTATTTCTGTGTCCTGATTTCCTATCTTGGTGACACCGAGGGGTGGACTGACAACTCATGGGGCCCCTGGGAAATAGGGGATCATAGGGCCCCTTTGTCCTTGCCCAAACTCAAAAAAGCCTATGAAAAAGGTATCAGGGGCATCTCATGGGACCCCCTACTGACCCCGGGCCCTCGGGCAGTGCCCGAGTCTCCAAATGGTCAGTCCGCCCCTGGTGACACCAGGCGTGAAATGGGAGGATTCATTGTCACTGGGACAGGAAGGCACAGGCAGCAATCGATACATTGTCAGAAGATACATTCCGCCTGGCAGTTTTAGGGTAGTTGGTTCAAATCCCAACCACGGCACCACCTGCCTGGAGTTTGCATGTTCTCCCTGTGCCTGCGTGGGTTTCCTCTGGGTATGCATATCAAATGCCATGTTTGCACATTAAATTAGCAGGCTCTGCTTGCTGCAGTAATTACAGTTTGCATAGCTACACAATATTTGTGCTTTCCTGCACCTTAACCTGAGCTAGTCATTGAGTCGGCTAACTCATTGAAAACAATGCACTCCCTGTGTGGCTGATGTATTATCTCAACAGGTGATAAGCAAAGAGGTTGAATGATGGTAGTGGTTAACCCATCCTGTCTCATAATCTGCAAATCTCTACATTCAACACAAAATTCTAAAACCATAATTTATAGCAAGTGAAAGTCTCATCAACTCAACTACAGTGATGGTTTCAAAATTCAAAAATGGTAACAAAATGGTAACAAAATCAGGACCAACAAAAGAAGAACGTTAATAGTCCCCTTTCCCACCACCCGTATCTCTGATATTCCCTCTCTGTTAAATGTGAAACACTTCTGAGTGCATCAAATGCCTCTTCCCCCTGTTGCACATTTTGGTTTATTCCACTGGCCTCTACGTTACTACAGGACATGGTAGTGACATATGGGTCAGTGGAAGGAACCACAATGCACCCAGTCATCCAACATTCCTGGACATGGAATGTGAAGATTCTTCATGCAGCCATAGCTCTGGAACAGAATAGGTGATGGGACAGGCGGGTAAAAGCAAAGACTAACCTGAGAACAGTCACTTTAAGGTAATCCAGCTATAATATCTCCAGATCTGTGCATTACCTTCCCATTTTAAAGACTACTGATTGAGAAAGTGAATCCTCATCTTTATGTAGCCTAAATCTGTCTTAATTAATTACAATAGGTTCTAAGTCTGCTGAGCCGTTATCTAAGCAGGTCTTAAGATATTTCTCCCCAAGGATTGACAATGGTAATCATTTTGATATGATGAAAAGAAAGGAATGGCTGAGGTTTTTTTTTTATTGAACACTTGGAATGGGGAATATTCTCCAAGCTTGTATGTTCAATGATTTTGACGTGTTTGGTGGAACCATTATTGTCACTGATGCCTTTTTACTAAGCTTGCCTGTTTATCTGTCTGATAGGTCACCAAGATGTTGGCAGTTGTGGTCATCTTGTTTGCTCTCCTCTGGATGCCCTACCGTACCTTGGTGGTGGTGAACTCCTTCATGGATCCGCCCTATCTCAACGTCTGGTTCTTGCTCTTCTGCCGAATGTGCATCTATCTAAACAGTGCCATCAACCCCATCATATACAACCTCATGTCCCAGAAGTTTAGAGCAGCCTTCAAGAACCTCTGCAAATGTGACCCGAAAAGGACAGAAAAGGCCGCCAAATACAATGTCCCTGTCTACTACAGTGTCATGAAAGACAGTTCGCACGACAGTCCTGACCATGACCTCACCATCCAGGAGGACCTCAATGGCTTTCCGACAAAAAAAGTTAACTTTACAGAGAAGTGCATAGATACCACCAACTCCTACAGTGTGGCATAATGCTGTCTATAATTGTATATGATTATGAGTATATTCACCACCATATTGTGAAAGCAGTGTTGTAACATTAAAGTGGACCTGTCTGTTATGGTGGCAGCTGTCAACAAATATGCATCTGTTTAAGGGGGTTCCATATTTTGGGAAATCCTCTTACCCGTTAGCATTCCAAGGAAATAATTTATTATCCTTTTTTTTTTTATCCCTTTGGTAAGTAAAAATGGGATGTTCTGGATAGATTACAAAACCGACAGAATAAAAAAAAAATCTTCTCCCTTTATCCCAATCCCCTCAAAAGAGTGGCCATAGTCCCACTTTATGAACTTGTCTCATTTCCTCTGGGCCTAATTCAATCGCAGCGGGTTGGAAAATAGCGTCGAGTTTGATTTATTTATCTTTGGATAAATGCAATCTTATTCACTGCTATTAACAATATTTCAGTATGAGCCCAAACAATGTAACCAGTTCCCCAAGAAAAATTAACAAAAAAATAGCTGCCAAGGTGACAAGTCCACTTTAAGTGATAAGAATTGTAAATATCAACAGATGAGCTTGTGACTATTCGGTGGTGCCAGATTTCTACCTGTTCTGCCTGTTCTTTAATGTGTTTTTTATTGACAGGGTATCACTTCAAGTGCTTATATGTATTTAAACTTCAACCATAATTGATATTTCATTTTTGTGTGGGCAAGGCGAGTCATGATCTCAGGGGCCCCAGTAAAGATATGACACCACTTGAATGCCCAGTTTGTCACAATTGCTGCAGCCATTAATAAGATGGTTTCCTTATGGTGTTGCTATTATGTAGATCTACAAACATTTGGGAGATGCAGATGGCAGGTAGAGACTCAATATTCCAAAAGGAGGTTTGGTCATCAGGGTCATAGATATAAGATGCCAGTGGTTGATTCAAACCACCATTGCTCACCAAGACTTGACAATATCAGTCTTGGGTAAACCAGTCTGTAATGAAGGATGAACTTTGCAGACAAGTTTGCATTTTGCAGTTTTCTAATGTTCTTCATGCACATAACTGCAAACTTTACTCCAGATGTGAAGCATATTTGGCTAGCATAGGTTTTAAAGTGGATCCAGAGTCTAGATACATTAAACAGCTACCCCTTACCCTGCTACTTAACAACAGCCCAGCATCTTCATCCTACTTCAGATTCCCAACTGATCATTGCCTCCAGGTATGAGCTATGACCCATGGCCAGAGGCCATGATTAGCTGTTCAGGCAAATGAGTCAATCAGAACTCATATAATGAACCTAGAAGCAGCAACCCGCTAATAAAAAATTGAAGTTCTCCAGTATGATTGGTAACTTTGGGTCTCATGTATCAAATTGCCGGTGCTGGCTTTATTGTAGCATAACTCACCATCAGCTTCAAACTTTTACACTATAACTGCCATTTCCAGGCACATATTTACATCAGAATTGGTAGCTGTTGGCTTGTAAAAAGACATTTATAGATTCACCCTATAGTGGGGTTCCCACCTCCCACAACCCTAACAAAACAACATTTTACCCCTTTCCTGGTGCTGTTTGCACTGTAAGGTGGGCTTAACACCAACTGGCAAATATTTGCTTTCTTGTCGTAGTACATTGGCAAATTTGAACCCTAAGTACAGGGGCGGACTGACAACTCATGGGGCCCCCGGGAAATAGGAGATCATGGGGCCCCTGTGCCCTCGCCCACACTCAAACCACACCCAAAAAACCTATGAAAGGTACCAGGGGCATCTCATGGGGCCCCCTACTGACCCCGGGCCCTCGGGCAGTGCCCGAGTTCCCAAATGGTCAGTCCGCCCCTGCCTAAGTAGTGCTGTGCAGTCTGTAATGGCACTTCCTAGAAAAGATACACTGCATTTAAAGTTTTCCTTAACCCCATTATCCTAGTACATCTAAATATACAAAAATGTGAAAGAGCCACTAATAAGAGTCTCATATATGCTTTTAAAAGTGCTGACTCCTGCAGAGAAAAGAAGATATTATGAAGTGTTCAGCTGTACTTTGGCTCCCCAACTCCTGTGGTCACAAGCTCATTCCAGAAAAGGCACCTCACTTGTAGCATTATGACCCTGGAATATCTACTACCTACGGACCTGGAGAAGTGTGTCACAATAAAACCACATTAAATCAGCTTGTAGTAAACATCTTGGGAGTCCAACAAAAAGACCGCTTCCATCTGGGGCTTCACTCGCAGATATTTTGCTTTGTAAAGTCCCTTTGAGAACCCTTGCTGAAAAATGTAAGCTTGCTTCTGTGATAGTAAACCTTCAATCATGCACAGATCATCACCAGACTGTAGAAAGATGCCTTACTGGATTTCTAATGAAACATATTCACGTCTTGGTTCACATGCTCTGATTTCTTTGTAAATAATTTGTAAGAGATGACTTGTATATAGAATTCAAAGTGAACCTGTCCTGTACACTGAAGCTGATGGACGAACAATATTCTACAAGGTGCCTTCATGTACCTTAATGAGCAAAGAATATCTAAAGCAAAAACTTTTGTTATTTATTTATTTCCTTGCTGTCCAGTGTCCCTTTGAAGATTTTCCTTCACTTCCTGTCTTGATAAAATGAAATACCTCTTAGACAGTTGTCACCTTAACGTTTGTCCCCATTGGAAGATTTTCCCTCTGTTCCTGTTCTGGTGTCAACTCAAAATGTTGGACTTTCTCTCAGTCCTAGACTCGTTGACAATGATAACCAGGACAAATAGCGAGTGAATTACCCCAGTGGGTGCAAAGACACCAATAAAAATCTGACAGGGGTTCTAACTCTTCTCTATTTATCCAACATGACTTTTTTGGCTTTGCAACATTTAAAGCCTCACTCCAAGTAGAGAAAAAAAACTCTTGTTAAGCGCTCATTAAGTCTACATGTAGAGTAATAAAGCATTGGTACTGACCTTATTCCTCCCTTTGGCAGGCTCCCTCCATCTGTGCAACTGGTCCCCCAAAGCCTCTTTTCTAAGGTGCTCCAGCTGCTGGTGGCAGTAAGTACAATGCAGGACCAAAAGTCCTGCATTGTACGTAAGGACTCCAAGGGTCTGTCCACAACCCAGAGCCACAGGAATGCCAGCAGCCGGGGAGTGAGGAATAAGGTATTACAACCTTTTTCTCTACTGCCTGGCAAGATTTTAACCCCTGCAGTGTAGTTACCAGGGGGCAGTTCAGTGGTATTGTTTTTTTTTTATCTTGGAGTTCAGGGTAGCCCTTACTATCTGAAAAGTGTCTCTACTGCACCCTCTGACCTGAAGCTTGGCCACACACACCCCACTACATTCCATCATTTATTGAGCATTTCATCACCCAATGAAGAGGCGGATGCCTTGAAGAGATGGATGGTGGTGGACCTGGCAAAGATCCATGATGGTATAAAATCAAGGGTGGCAAAGAGAGAAAAAAGACCCCAAATGGCTGGCTCCTCAGACTCTGTATAAAGATACAGGAGAGTACATTTTGGTTTGTCCTACATGGCAGGTTCACTTTAAACCTTATAAAAAGTATAAAATATGAAAAATGTTCCTGGTTTCCTTCTACCTTTCCAAAATCAATTTGGGACAAAGGAAATGTGTTTCTGCTGATGGTAACAAAGAATGAGATGAGTATAATGGATCACCGGGCTATTTTAGGCAACACTTTTCTGTCCTTCATGATTAGAAACCTATGTGTCAGAATTTTAATTTGCAGACATTTTGCATTAAACTGGAGTCAGAATATAGCTGAACCAGGGTGGACTGACCATTTGGAAACTCAGGCACTGCCCGAGGGCCGGGGTCAGTAGGGGGCCCCATGAGATGCCCCTGGTACCTTTTTCATAGGCTTTTTTGAGTTTGGGCAAGGACACAGGGGCCCCATGATCCCCTATTGCCCGGGGGCCCCATGAGTTGTCAGTCCACCCCTGAGCTGAGCTATCAAGTATACCCAGACATTTATCCTGTGCAGCTCCAATCCTTACACTTTCTGATATCCTTATATCCTGAATGGCCTGGAGAGGAAGCAATGGTGTATCATGGAACATGAGGCTGCGCAGTCATAGGACAAGAGGCTTAAAAGCATTTCCCTATCTGGCTGTATGGAACAATACTGGAACACAAACAGAGTCAATTCCCAAAATTGTAAGTAAAAATTTAGGAGCGGAAACCAAATCCGACTATACCATGTGATTGTATAAATGCTCTCTAGTACAACTCAAAGTTTTCTAATAAAATAATTAATCTCTATATATACTCAACACCAACAACATTTTCCATCTCATTTCTGATTGAAAGAGATAATGTCAATTTTTTTTTTTGCAGGCTGTTTTATTAATGCTGAAATTTGCTGCTACATGTGTAACTTTGTAAATAAAGTGAGATGATGAAAAAATTCTGGTTGCTGTATGTGAGGTTAGTATAGTCGGGGGCGATACTTCATTGTCGAGGTGCTCTTGCTCGACCATAGGTCTGTGTGTCGTGCATTAACTTTCTGTGTCCCTATTACGGAGATTTCCCTTTAGTTACTGTCAGGACAGAGCATGAAGGGACATATCTCCAAACCCATTTTTAGTTGTGTGAGGAAGGGTAGACCTTCTGATGTTTTCATTGCTGCCTGTGCCTATCTGCTATGGTCACAACCCCCCCCCCCCCCCCCACTTAATTTCCTATATGGGTGTCACAGGGGAAGGAAGTGAGAGAACATCTCTCCAGTGAGTTCGCAGATAGAAATAAACACCTGAGTACACTGAAAAGAGACACTAGCTTAGTGCCTAGTGCAATGCCACCAATGTTTTTTAGGTTCAAAAGCCAACAAAATACTCCAATGGTGTCTCAACCCGTAATGCTCCATCCAATGCTGCCTTCCTCAGATGGGGAATCTCCAAAAGAACTGTAAAAACAAACAGTGCATTACCACCACCAACGTTGATTAGGTTCAAAAGCCAACAAAATACTCACAAACAATAGATGTAACAGGCGGCTTAAAGACAACTCCAGCCATAGTGTCATATATCTATGGTTGAAAAACTAACGTGTTTCGGGGGACATGCTCCCTTCCTTCAGCTCTGAGGAAATGTGTTGGCCTTCCAACCACAGCATACATAGTTAGATGACATCACTTATGGCTAGAGTTGATGCGCTTGTTCCTTCTCTTGTTTGTGAGTATTTTTTTGGCTTTTGAACCTAATCAGCGTTGGTGGTGATAATGCACTGTTTGTTTTTACAGTTCTTTTGGAGATTCTCCATCTGAGGAAGGCAGCATTGGACAGAGCAGGGGCGGACTGACAACTCATGGGGCCCCCGGGCAATTGGGGATCATGGGACCCCTGTGTCCCCGCCCACAATCAAACCAGACCCAAAAAAGCCTATGAAAAGGTACCAGGGACATCTCATGAGACCCCTACTGACCCAGGGCCCTCGGGCAGTGCCTGAGTTCCCAAATGGTCAGTCCGCCCTTGAGACAGAGCATTACGGGTTGAGACACCATCTGATGTACAACTATTTGAGCGCTGGAGTGTTCAAACCCTTCTGTGGACCGGGTATATTAACTCTTACTGCAGCATAAAAGTACATAAAAATATTAGAAAAAAGACCTTACTGCAATAAAAAGGAGGCTTCAGTTGGGCTTTAAAAGATGACTACAGGCTCAGTACTGGGTGCTACTAGAATCAGCCAAGCTGTTTTTAATGTTCCATGCCTAGAGTTCCCCTTTAATTGTCTTTTTATCTCTACTTTTGTAATGCTAATGAAGAAGAAAACTTGAATGGAATCTTTAATTAGCAACTCGCGATTTTGTATGCATGGGTGTTCATAAAATACTTCTTGCTGTTCCTGTAATTACCGAAAAAAAATCAAAGTAGTAAACATAAAAGTAAAACATAAATAAAAAAACTACATAAAAAATAAAAAAGCACATAAAGTAAAACCCACCACAGGTGAGCTGGTTGTGTTGAGGATTCATCTGCATTCCTGAGCGGTGTTCCCCCATTTCCACTGAAGGTACTTTGAAGCATAAAAGGAAGACGATAACAAACACGTGACAAGCACCTGCCCGCTAATTTTCCCAAGATTAAATTCAATCAAATCTTCTACAGATGACAAAATTGCTGGAAATTACTTGCAATTGAAGTAAGAGGCCATCCCATTATCCACACACAACTCTCTCCAAATAGTAATGCTAATTTCGGAGAAAAGTTTAAGAGGAAAGCACAGTTTCTTTCTTTTCAAAATGAAGACTTCTTCGGTGAAAAGAGAAATATTCAAATTTATTCTGGGTGTTAACCATTCTGTGCACAGCTAGCGTTGTCAGAAGGACTGGTGCCGCGGTTACTTCTGTAGTCTCTCTGCTTCTCGAAAAATATGAAATGCTGGAATAGCTAATTTATTTTCCAAATACAAAAAATTCCGAAAACACTTCTTGGTAATGTCTGTGTTTGAGATACAAGACAAACTGCATACTAGGAACTCAACTGCTGCTATTATTGGGGTTAGCACTACGGGGCCTTTGAAAACTTGGGGTGCTTTTATCTGCAAGTTTTCTGGTAGGGTTAAAGGATGGCCCACCTCTTCTTCTATCCCCAACTTTTCTACTGTCCAATCACTTTGGTTGGTCAATATGGAACTGCAGAGGGTGGGTATCAGAATGCCAACTATGCTGGTGTGGGCCCTCAAACCAGTGGTGTATTTAGGTTTTGTGGTGCCTTAGGCAACACAAAAATTGCCCCCCCCTACAGAAAGAGCTTGACATTGACCGAGAACACCCATGCCCTCCACCCGAGGCTTTCACTACCACTGCCCCCCATACACCAGCCACCATCCCCATGGCGAGAGAGAGAAAGACACTCACCTTTACAGCTCTGGGCATCCCAAGGAACGAGAGTCGGGCTGTGCATACACCATCATGAAACCCACAGCATTTCTTGGAACCCACCAGGTCACCATGTCGCATGTGTCCCTTCTTCCATCCCTGAAAAATGCCACCCTAGGTAAATGCCTTGTTTGCTTTGTGGTAAATACACCCCTGTCTCTAACTACACTGTATGGGATACACAATGAGGGCTGGTAGGCATAGCAAAGAAGTACGTCCGGGACTTGTTGAAGTAGGAAGAGGGTTCCACAGCAGAGTAGGTGACATGGGATCTCCCGGCCATAGTTATTTTTTTTCCTGGGGGGAAAGATGGTGATTCAGTTTTGGGGATCTACAAGAAAACTATTAGGCTGTGCTTGCAGCCTTTGTTGGTGTGAAAAAATTGCAATAATTGCTTTAACAGAGGGAAGGTCTTAAAACCTGAGCCTACTCACTGTGTGCACTATAACCTATGGCACAGACCTTGTACCCAAAAAATATTATTTTATTACTGTGCCACAAGCAAGATTCTAACAGGGGTCAGGAGTGTGTAACATGCAGAGCACAGGGGTTAGGAGTGCATAATGAACAGGTCAGTATACAGAGTACAACAAATAAAACACCTCCCCCAACAGTACAGATTCCCCCCCAATACAGCTCCAACCCAGTACAATAACACCTCTGAACAATACAGCCCCCTCCCATCCCAACCAGTACAGCTCCTCCTCAATACAGATCTCTCCCCAATACATATCCCCCCCAACAATTTAGCACCCCTCAGTACAGATCCCCCCACCAGTACAGTTATCACCAACCAATACATCCCCAGTACCAATCCCCCCCCCCCCAGTACAGATACTTCCCTGCCCCAACAGTACAGTCCTGATCAGTACAGATCTGCTTCCCCCACCAGTACAGGTCCTCTCCCATCCAGTGCAGTCCCCACTACAGAGCTCCACCATCCCCAATGCAGCTCTTCTATTCTATGAAATCCACTCATCTCCAGGTCATGATGCCCGGGTTCACCCTGCTTTAAGTACCATAGATCATGGGGTGAGGTCACCAGAGGTCCGAACCAGTACAATCCTCCTCCCCCCCCCCCACACACACACTACAGAGCTCCACCATCCCCAATGCAGCTCTTCTATTCTATGAAATCCACTCATCTCCAGGTCATGTTGCCCGGGTTCACCCTGCTTTAAGTACCATAGATCATGGGGTGAGGTCACCAGAGGTCCGAACCAGTACAATCCTCCTTCCCCCCACACACTACAGAGCTCCACCATCTCCAATGCAGCTCTTCTATTCTATGAAATCCACTCATCTCCAGGTCATGATTCCCAGGTTCACCCTGCTCGAAGTACCATAGATCATGTGATGAGGTCACCAGAGGTCCGAACCAGTACAGTCCTCCTTCCCCCCACACACACTACAGAGCTCCATCATCTCCAATGCAGCTCTTCTATTCTATGAAATCCACTCATCTCCAGGTCATGATGCCCGGGTTCACCCTGCTTTAAGTACCATAGATCATGAGGTGAGGTCACCAGAGGTCCGAACCAGTACAGTCCTCCTTCCCCCCCCACACACTACAGAGCTCCATCATCTCCAATGCAGCTCTTCTATTCTATGAAATCCACTCATCTCCAGGTCATGATGCCCGGGTTCACCCTGCTTTAAGTACCATAGATCATGAGGTGAGGTCACCAGAGGTCCGAACCAGTACAATCCTCCTCCCCCTACACACACACACTACAGAGCTCCACCATCTCCAATGCAGCTCTTCTATTCTATGAAATCCACTCATCTCCAGGTCATGATTCCCAGGTTCACCCTGCTCTAAGTACCATAGATCATGTAATGAGGTCACCAGAGGTCCGAACCAGTACAGTCCTCCTTCCCCCCACACACACTACAGAGCTCCATCATCTCCAATGCAGCTCTTCTATTCTATGAAATCCACTCATCTCCACGTCATGATGCCCGGGTTCACCCTGCTTTAAGTACCATAGATCATGGGGTGAGGTCACCAGAGGTCCAAACCAGTACAGTTCTCCTTCCCCCCCCACACACTACAGAGCTCCATCATCTCCAATGCAGCTCTTCTATTCTATGAACTCCACTCATCTCCAGGTCATGATGCCCGGGTTCACCCTGCTTTAAGTACCATAGATCATGGGGTGAGGTCACCAGAGGTCCGAACCAGTACAATCCTCCTCCCCCTCCCCCCCCCCCCCCCCACACACACACACTACAGAGCTCCACCATCTCCAATGCAGCTCTTCTATTCTATGAAATCTACTCATCTCCAGGTCATGATGCCCAGGTTCACCCTGCTTTAAGTACCATAGATCATGGGGTGAGGTCACCAGAGGTCCGAACCAGTACAATCCTCCTCCCCCCGCACACACACACTACAGAGCTCCACCATCTCCAATACAGCTCTTCTATTCTATGAAATCCACTCATCTCCACGTCATGATGCCCAGGTTCACCCTGCTCTAAGTACCATAGATCATGTGATGAGGTCACCAGAGGTCCAAACCAGTACAGTCCTCCTTCCCCCCACACACTACAGAGCTCCATCATCTCCAATGCAGCTCTTCTATTCTATGAAATCCACTCATCTCCAGGTCATGATGCCCGGGTTCACCCTGCTCTAAGTACCATAGATCACGGGGTGAGATCACAAGAAGTCAGGACTGGCTGAGGAAAATGGATGGTGAGGAACAAGTCAGTAAGGTAACAGACACAGATAACTAGGAATAAATCCAGAATTCAGAATGGGCAGAAGTCAGGTTTCATTAAAATAAAACCTGGTGATCCTCCCTTGAATGTACTTGTCCAGGCACTGGCCCTGTCTCCTGGTTGTGCTCCTGCATCATCACCATGTCATGTGCTCTCTCAATGTAGACTACAAGTGGCCATGCCAACCACATTATGAAGGCACTGTCCACTGTTGTCCTCATCATGAAACCTTCACTAGGAAATGTCATACAGCCATCACTGGAGTACATAAAAACATGAAATGGTAGCAAGTAGTCTTCAGGAGATCAGCAGCACTGAGATATAAAAATAAAGGAGAACAAAGGACTGAAGACCAGGTTTTTATGCTAAAATGTTTTATGTTACACAAAGCTTTAGAAAACAAATTATTTTTCAGTTAGGGTTTATATACCTTAAACACAATTTATACATGTAGTCCGTTGCACATTTTATAATGACAGGTACACTTTGAACCCAGGATCCTATGACAATGGAAAATTGTCAGCCATACATATTAAACAGGCCCATGATTTAGTTGTTGGAATGTAAATGTAGACATTGAGCTCCGTGTACACATTAGGAATGATTGAATTGTGGTCCCGGGATACATTTAATAAGGTATTCTCAGTGAACACCTTCACCTTCACCTGAACAAGAGGATGTGACCTGTAGGAATACATTAATAATCAGTGGGCTCAAAATGAATGAGAGCACAATGTAAATAATGGGCCCATTCATCAAACCCTCATTGGGGTCTTTTATATGGTAATACGATTCATTTTCTGTTATGGATCATTGATCGCTTGTGCAAAGGAAAAGAAATCTTGATGGAGTGCACCAAGCAGAACCGAGGAGCTACATTAAAAAAAAAAAAAAAAAAAAGGACATTCAGGTGGATTATGATAATTAGTATGCTGGGGGGGGGGGTTCTGGGATCTATGGAAAGATTCCAGTTTTTAATAATATAGTAACCCATACACTGTGACAAACCTACACATACCTGCACAACCACAACTACTGCTAAGCATTCAGTAAAAGAAATCATTACTTTTTTATTTTTGAATACAGCTGGCATGAGTACCTTAATGTTGTTTTCCTATTAGCTTTTATTTTGTGTCAGTCTATGCACATGTACACAAAAGCAGAGTACGGGAATGACCTCATAAGCATGCTGCTGCTCCTTCATTATCCAACCAGCAAGCCAGGGGTGCGTGCTTGACTAAATTGTGCTGCTTAATTGAATTGGAGGGCTACCTCACAGGGTTTTTAGGATCACAAGCCTAGCTGAACTGAATTACAAGATGTTTGGCATGTAAGATAGTTCACATATACATACTGTATCTCATTTATTGATTTATGTCTTCTTTATACTTGTGTGTTATGGCAATGCACGATTCAATTTTTGTTGCTACAAAGTATGCCAATGCAATTGCTCTACATGTAGTGCAGTTCGATTCATCATGAAAGGCACCCCATCACACTGCAGAGTTCAGTAGATTTGCTTCCTGCTTATTTTATGGGTTGCCCATTTATTTCCTCCATATTGCAATGATTGCCCATTTGTTGCCCATGTATTGTAGCAATTGCCTACTTGTTTCCTGCATATTGTATTGACTGTCCATTTGTTTCACGCGCAGGGGCGGACTGACCATTCGAACACTCGGCACTGCCCAAGGGCCCAGGGTCAGTAGGGGGCCCCATGAGATGCCCCTGGTACGTTTCATTGGCTTTTTCATAGGCTTTTTTGGGTGTGGGCGAGGACACGGGGGCCCCATGATACCCTATTGCCCGGGGGCCCCATGAGTTGTCAGTCCACCCCTGTTCACGCGTGAAATGATTGCCCATTCATTTCCCACACGTTAACAATTGTCCATTAGTTTCCTATATGTTGAAATGGTTGGCCATTTGTTGCCCATGCATCATAGCGATTACATACAATGTGCACGTGTTTCCTGAAAACTGTAATGACACTGTGCAATTTTTTAATACAACAGCCTAATGATTGCCCATTCATTTCCTACCCATGTTAATAATTGTCCAGTAGTTTCCTATATGTTGAAATGATTGCCCATTTGTTGCCCATGCTTCATAGTGATTATGTGAGATGGGGAAGCAGCTCTCATTGTTTGAACACTGTTTGTGTGGAAGTAAATTAATGTTTTGAATGACATTCTGCGGTTTAGCCACAAGATGTCACTGTTTTTCTAACACAGCCTCAGACTGCATAG
The DNA here is from genome assembly GCF_062004578.1 of Staurois parvus. Lineage (NCBI taxonomy): Eukaryota > Metazoa > Chordata > Amphibia > Anura > Ranidae > Staurois > Staurois parvus. The sequence goes on from NW_028317947.1 coordinate 24,106,888, forward strand.
ATATTTGTATATTCATGAAGAGGTGGGGTTTTGCACGCAGAGCTGGAGAGAACAGGAAGGAGAGAGAGGAGCCATGTTTTGGTGCATGGTGAAAAGGGGCCGTGTGAGCTGAGAATCTGATGACATCCAGGTGTGAAAGTGTCCCTCAGTAACCAGAGCTGCAGCTGAGTGAAGCTGATGAGATTGCTGCCTGGAAGCTGATGAGATTGCTGCCAGGAATGCTGATGAGATTGCTGCCAGGAATGCTGAGGAGATTGCTGCCAGGAAGGCTGATGAGAGCAGAGGAACTAAGCAACATATACGGCGAGACCACATGCTTGTTGGAGAGACATTTGTTCAGTTCAGAGTCACCAGCGGATGCAAAGCAGACCTGGGTCGGTAAGATCGTGCATGCACCTCATTTCAGTGTTGGCACCTTGAGACTAAGTCCAGGCCTACAGTTAGTTAGTTAGGATCTCTGTTTGTGTCAGGCCACAAGTGTTGTTACTGATTATTGGAAGGACTCTACAACTTAAAGTGACATTTCACATTGGAGAGCTGATAACATTCCACAAACTCAAGCCAGACTGGCGTTTTGCTCAGAAGGAATACTCAGGCACGTGCTACAGGACCAGTTATGGGAGGGAATACTGTAGATTTGTGTAAGATTGTAAGCTGTTGTGCTGCACTGCGGGCTAGTCCATACCATACACCCATACACTGATTCCTGCTCTTTTAGGGTAATAACGGGTAAGGTGTGGCAGGTTAGTTGTGCCCGCCAGTAGGTAAATTACTTCACTTTCTACCTTCATCCATCAGAAGGCGCCGTGCTGTGCAGCACAAGGGTCTCAGCCTTTGGACTGGTTGTATGTAAATTTATTGTATGTTTCCAGCATTTGTGGTTGTGTTTATTTGCCACATCTAAGTAAAATTCTGTTGTGGCAAAAGCTTGTGTTGGGGTTGCTTTCCTTGTTCGTGACTTCACTGTATCCTGCGGAGCCCACCCCGGTACACGGCTTACAACTACATACAATGTGCACGTGTTTCCTGAAAACTGTAATGGCACCGCACAATTTTTTCATGCAGAGCCTAATCATTGACCATTCATTTACCATGTATTGTAACAACTGCCCATTAGTTTCCAACATATTGTAATGATTGCTCATTTGTTGCCCATGCATCATAGCGATTCCCCATTTGTTTCCTGCATGTTGTAACACTTGCCTATTTGTTTCCTGTTTGTTAGCTACCTATTGTAACAATTGCCCATTTGTTGCCTATATATCATAGCCATTGCCTACATGTTGTAATGATTGCCCATTTGTTGCCCATGTATCATAGCGATTCCCCATTTGTTTCCTGCATGTTGTAACACTTGCCTATTTGTTTCCTGTTTGTTAGCTACCTATTGTAACAATTGCCCATTTGTTGCCTATATATCATAGCCATTGCCTACATGTTGTAATGATTGCCCATTTGTTGTCCATGTATCATTGCGATTCCCCATTTGTTTCCTGCATGTTGTAACACTTGCCCTTATACCTTAACATTAGCCTGTTTGTTAGCTACTTATTGTAACAATTGCCATTGCCTACTTCAGTCCTGCATATTGTAAAGACTGCCCATTTGTTTCATGCATAGTGTAATGATTGTCAATTTATTGCCCATGTATTGTAACAATTGCCCATTATTATTCCTACATGTTGTAATGATTGCCCATTTGTTGCCAATGTATCATAGTGATTGCCCATTAGTTTTCTGCATATTTTAATGACTGCCCATTTGTTTGATGCATAGCGTAACAATTGTAACAATTGCCAGTTTGTTTCCTGCATATTACAAACATTTTACTGCCTGTCTATTGTAATGGTTGACCACTATGGCTGCCCATTTGATGCCACTTATTGTAATGGATAACTTTTTTATAGAATACGTATTGTCATTATTGCACTTCATGTGCCAGTGTCACTATAAGAAGAGAGGATAAATCTCACTGATGGAGATACAGACACAACAGAAGCTCCAATTCTTCCCACTTTACAATTAATTAGTTTGCTTCCTGTATTAGTGAATCAACAGGCATGGGGGCGAATCTCTGCAGCCAGCAATAACGATCTGACAAAAGGTAAAAAATGTAAAGAAAAAAGAAAAAAGCTTTCTTCTTTGAGTCGTAGAGCAGTAGTTGTACTGATCTTTGTTGCCTCTCCCTCCCAGGCGATTCCTCTGTTTTATCCGCTGTTGATCTCTCTTCAGAGTGACACAGATGCAGCTTTGCTCTGTGCAAATGTCAGACATACGTTTTAATCTGATGAGTCGGAAGAGCTGGGTTCTTTCCTGTGCACCAGAAAGCCATCCCAGCAGAATTTACAATATAGGAAACATTCGCCGCACACTTCTAGGAAACGTACATTTGTGACCTTACAAAGCTGGTTTTATTCTGCAATACGAGGAATCAATGGTGACCAGAACGAGTGCTCCCAGTAATATGCGAGGTGTAAACTTGGTGTCAACTGTTTCTGCTGAAGACGAAGAACTTCATTTACTGCCAGGGACCTGTTATATCTCCAACTATGTACACAACCTGTCTGACTTAAAGTGGTACTAAGGCAAGCCATAGATTATTTGATTTTTCTTTCCTTCCACCATGGGTGGAAGGAAAGGAAATCACTCAGTTACCCCATTAACACAGTCAGTGTTGATGGGGGAATCCCTCCTGAGGTTTCCCCACCGGCAGAACACAATGATCACTGCTACTGGATATAGCCATCAACAGTGATTGCATGAAAAAAACCTGACAGGCTGGTTGTACTGAAGTTGATCAATGGATCCAGCCTGCCCATAGATGGATGAAACTCGGCTGGTCCCTGCTGCACATCATTCGCTTGGGCGAACGATGTGGGCTTCCCTTCATTTGCCTCCTACGATATCCACATCACATAGGAAAGGCATAGCCTGTCATTCAGGAAAGGGGCAGGGCGGGTCTATGGGAGCATCATCATTTTGGAACAGCCGGCAGCCTATCGATGATGGCACAGGCAAACGTGATGGCGCAGGACCAAGAGATGCCAGAAGAGGAGAGATTCTCAGCTGGACAGCTCTGGATCTGCTGGGTAGGTGTTTTCCCTTCACTTCTTGTCCCATAGCCAAACAGGAATTAAGAGGAAATCCCTAAAATTAAGGGAATCCCTTGGGGACCCCCAGGTCACCAGAACTAGTGCCCCCCTCTATTACTTTTCAGGGGACAACCCAAAATTTGGGAATTTCCTTTACTTTCACTTCCAATGATAATGGTAAACAGGAAAGGGTGAATCTCCCTAATATGGGCACAGATGGCAATAAAAACTGGCAGGGGTTCTAATCCCTCGCCACTCTAAACAACACTAAAAAAAGTTTTGCCTTTAGTTATACTTGAATGAATTCTCTGCGCTAAGGTAAAAAACGTGAAGCCCCCAATAAATACTTACCTGAGCCAGCACTGTGCATGTTTTCAGCAGCTTTTCTCCCCTCTCCCAGCTCCCAAAGGCCTGGCTGAGAGCAGGGGGATCCATTGGCCATGAGCAGAGGATCGGGGTGGGGCTGAGCCAGGCTCTGTGTCTGAATAAACGCAAACAGCCCGGCTCAAGAACAAGCCCACATGAGTACCCCAATAGGAAGTGGCTTCCTGTGGGTGGCACTCAATGAGGGGGGAGCCAGGAGCACTGGCAGAGGACCCAAGAAGAGGAGGAAATGTGTATTTTTGCTGCAATAAATACACATTTCCCCTGTTTTAACCTTTACAAAAAGTACAGAAAAATACCCATTGTTCTGCCAGAAATCCAGTGAGCTCCTATGTTCCTGTTTGAGCTGACAACACAGTACCCCTACACTACTGTGACTAAGCAGCGTTGCCAGCCCTGCCTGCTGAACTACAGAACTCCACCCACCCCCATTCCTCTCTGTCCTCTCCACATGCATACAGAGGTATTAATCATTGATCTTATTTACCCCCTCCACCTTCTGCAACACTGCAGACACTGATCTTGCCAAAGACATGCTAAATTGGCCCTAGTATGTGTCTGTATGAATGTGAGTTAGGGACCTTAGATTGTACACCCCTTGAGGGTTAGGGACTGATGTGAATGTACAATATATATGTAAATTGACGGCGCTATATAAAGTACCTGAAATAAATAGAAATAAATAAACTACTGAGATATAGTAGCAACTTTGGGAATACCAGGAAATCTCTGGACATGAACTTGAGGAAAACAAGCTGTTTATTTTACCAGCGCTGCCTGACTTAGCAAGGACTCGTGTCTGCAAGCTAAGTGTCTTCAAAAGCATCTTACATGGTGTATATACCAACAATTATGTCACAATGCATATATTTCCTCTTCACTTTTGAAATACATTCTAAGCAGTATACAGGATACAATCTTTGCGGTTTTACATTTAGCTAACTGAAAGTAAGATTGTCATCTGTTAGACTGGAACAGACTGTTTCGCAGGATATAAGGGGGAGAAAGCGAGCTGATGGCTTGGTTCTGCAAACAGATGCTTTAGAAACCTTAAAGATTAAAGGGGAACTCTGCAGTATTTGGGTGCTGCCACAGGGACAAATGTGTTACCAATTGCAAAATGTAAGCTTGTTCCATTGGAATCCATACAAGGGCCTTTAGATGCAACAGCACATGTATTCATCGACGCACGTTACAGGTTCTATTGATGATAATGGCAGCCTATGGCTCAAATTTGTGCCCTAACGATATTTTGCCAGTGCATAGTTTTGCCTTTTTTCCCTTTTTTTAACTGAAACACACATTCAAGCACACGTCCCTACACACATGAACAGATCCTAGCTGCAGATGTCCCCTATGGTATGCTAAGAATAGGATGTGTCACTGACGGGAAAGGGTTAAAGGCTAAGCCTCAATTCTGGCACAGGACCTGGATAAATCCTTTGCTGGGAGATACAGCATTTGAATTAATGGAGCAGAACACAGAGCTCTGACAACATCTGCAGCACCGGGAACATCCTGCCCCGAAGCCCAAAACTCTCAGCACGGAGATTTTGTTTTCATCTCCAACCTGTACTAGTGCGTAGGAGAAAGAAATAATTCTAATATTAAAAATGTATAAGTGTAGATGCTAAAGAATCTGCAGGATCATGTTACTGCACATGTCATTTACTAGAGGGTACATCGTTTTGTTTTTTTTTCTTGTTAAGCCTACGCAAGGGGGTTTTACACTCCAGCGTGTGAAAAAAAAATATTTTGGATAGATTAACCCTTTAATATTTAAAGCTCAGCTCCAGGGAGCTTAAAGAAAGGGCCAGGAACTGAATGTGCAGCATAAGTGGAGCCCCTTCATGACTGAGTTGGCTGGGAAGGCTAGAGACAGACGTGATAATTGGTCAATTTAAAAGGGGATGGCAAGACTTACCTTATTGGTGGTCGAGAGGGTGGGTCTGGGTGCGGTTGGGAGTGGCAGATGTGGCTTAGTGGAAGGGAAGAGTTCCTTGAGAGTCAGTGGGAGCTTGGTCTGAGGAGAAGAAACTTGTCCTCCCGTTTTGCCGTTGTCATTGGTTCGGTGGTTCTCGTCTTTTGGTATGGGAGCTTTGGGGTCCTGGTGGGGTTAGGGTTTTTTCCCCCAAAGACTGGTTCATGGTGTTGTAGGTCATGGGTGTTTAGGTGGGGTTGGGTTTTTTGTTGTCATAGCAGGGGCAGGGGTCTCAAGTTTGTGTAGGCCAGTATGGTACAAAAACAGTATGTGGAGTGCAATGGGTAGGGCCCTTCTTGATATGGGTATACCTTACTTATTGAAGTGAAGGTCCAAAGAAGAAACCAGAACTGAGGATTACGCTATCACTCGGTCTCTTGCAATTGCTTGTAGAGTAAGCCTGGAGCCTTGGTTGTCTACAGAGAAGCCGCTATAACCTGAGCTAAGTAACTTTTGGTATATTCCCATTGTATACTGTAGATAGGTAGTGCTTGTGCATGCTTGTATATCTGTTAGCAGGGGCGGACTTTTGGAAACTCGGGCACTGCCCGAGGGCCCGGGGTCAGTAGGGGCTGCATGAGATGCCCCTGGTACCTTTTTCATAGGCTTTTTTGAGTTTAGGCAAGGACACACGGGCCCCATGATCCCCTATTGCCCAGGGGCCCCATAAGTTGTCAGTCCGCCCCTGTCTGTTAGAATTGTGCATGCCTGTTGTATGTACTGTATATTTTAGTATTCTGAATGCTTGTTGCGTGTATATCTGATAGTATTGTATTCCTATAATTGTAATAGTTTGTATGTACAGCATTTTGATTAGTAAAAGCACATTCATTTGATTTTGCTTCCGAGGGCTTATTGCAAGAACCTTAAAAGACACAAAGCAAAACATCCAGCCACTACCCTTGAAACTAATCTTCAGCCATGGACCAGCACTTCAAAAAAAAACAAAGAAAAAAAACAGGACAGTGGAGAATGACAAAGCTAGACATATAATTAGGCACTTTAGGACCACCCTATAGCCCTCCTTTGCAAAATCACGCATATATACAGGATTTTGCACTTCCACCATTGAGGGCGCGGCTCACTTCTGCTGTGAACACTCACAGCAGAAGCCAATCTGCAAGTACTGGAGAATGTATATTCACCAACACCCGCTGATCATCTGGCAAGGACAAAGAACAGAGCTCTGCCTATATAAATAAGGCAGAGCTCTGTTCTGACATGTGCAGAGTGAAAGACTGCATTTCCCTGTGAGCTGGGAACATGATGCATCACTTCCCATAGTACCAAAACCACCTAGTGTACACTAATCTCATATATAGGCACACAGGTAACCCTTTGATTGCCCTAGATGTTAACCCCTTCCCAACCAGTGTCATTAGTACAGTGATCAGTGTGTATTTTTAGCATTGATCACTGTGTTAGAATCACTGGTTCCCACAGTGTCAGTTAGTGTTAAAATGTCCGCCACAATATTGCAGTCCACTTTCGCTGCCATCACTGATCGCTGGCATTACTAGTATAGATAAAAAAAATTCCAGTATATATACACATATCCATTTGTAGACGCTATAACCTTTGCAAAAACTAATCAATATACGCTTTTTTTTTACCAAAAATATGCAGCAAAATACCTTTTGGCCTAAATGTATAAAGAAATTTTATTTTTTAAAATTATTTTATTGGATATGTTTTTATAGCAGAAAATAAATACTGTTGGTTTTTTCAGATTTGTTGGTCTTTTTTTGTTTGTAGTGCAAAAACTAAAAAAAACACAGGAGGTGATCAAAAACCACCAGCGTTGCATGACTACGCAATCGTCAGATAAAGCAACGTAGCATCGTATCGCAAAAAAAATGGCCTGGTCAGGAAGGGGGTAAATCTTCCGGAGGTCAAGTGGTAAAAGGCCCTCTCTAAGATAGTCTAAAGGATAGTCTGGGATGCGGTCAGGAGCAGTGGCGGACTGACCATTTGGAAACTCAGGCACTGCCCGAGGGCCCGGGGTCAGTAGGGGGCCCCATGAGATGCCCCTGGTACCTTTTTCATAGGCTTTTTTGAGTTTGGGCAAGAACACTGGGGCCCCATGATCCCCTATTGCCTGGGGGCACCATGAGTTGTCAGTCCGCCCCTGATCAGGAGAGGGGCTGTGTGTTTGAGGCCAGTGCCTGCCAAGCCAGTTGCCTGGGAAGTAACTTTGCTAGAAAAGAGGCCTGGGAATTCTGGCTTGGAGTACCAAGGTGAAAATTCACTGCTGAAGAGTAACCTGATGAGCTGGGTAGAAGCTACTGCTAGAGGACAATGCATGTGTTGTGGTGGCTCATCCAATGGATATGTGTGCCTTAAATCTACTGTACTGTCTGAAGACGACAGATTGCTGGTTCTGGCTTCAAGGCCCTTCTTCTGTATTGACTGTAGATCAGTAGTCTGCTTTTTTTGGTTGATTTTCAGGTATCGCATGCTCTAACCCCTAAGGTGGCCAGCACCCATTATTTCTACCATGCAAAGAGTCAAGAATTCTGCCCTGAGATGAAATACTAGTCTATCAAGCTACCTGGGGGTTCTCCACCACTGCCTAGGAGTGCTACACAAGTCAAATCCACTTACATTTCTCATTAAATAATGTAATAATGAGTCCTGCATTATAGTACAGTAATTCACCACTGTCTAGTGTCATGACCAGCTCAGAGGAAGGCCCATACCTATTTACCTTGTCACATTGGTGTCAGAACAGGACATTTGAAATGTACTCATGATGCTTGTCAAAGGCTCCTGACAGAAAATCCATGGTGAGAGGTATAGATTGTATTGATTATCTTAGCATTAACAAAATACTCTTTTATCCCAAAGTGTAAAAATTAGATGTGTCCTCTCAGCAAAGAAGAATGATGCCTTCTAGGTGGAAAGAATGGTTTGTCATGCTCTACCGCAAAAAAAGATGCTTATTAATACTTTGTGTGTTACCAGTTCAAGCAGTTATTGATTGTTTTCTCAGGGACTTGCTGTAAAAGAAGAGCTCGCTGAGTGAGCAATAACTCCCATACTATTGATGTGCAATCACATGAAGAGGGTAGGGGTTTAATCTAAGAGAGTGCAACATGACAGTAGGAACGGTTCATATAATAAATATCTGAAAAATATATAGTAAGAACAACATTCTAGTAAAATAGTGGCGTTTGCATACTAAAGCACCATAAAAGCTTATAACACTCACCAAATGCAGGTCCCTACTACTCCAACAGTATAGTGAGAATGACAGATTGGAGACTGCATTTGGCCCGCTTTGTATTGTGTGTTTTTGGATGCAGCCAATCCAATTGAAATGCATTTTTACTGCAGGTGAGATGTCCAACAGTAACCAGAAACCAGAGCTCAAATCTCTCTTGTTGCACTCAAAATGGAATCCTGCACTTGCTGAGGTGCCACCCTTGGTAGATCTCGATGCTAGCAGAAAAGAACAAAAACAGGGCGCACGTTCCTCATGCATTGCCATAATAATATGAAATTTATTTAAAAATGCAAAAACATACTCACAAGCCAAAAAGGTCATAAAAACAGAGACAAGAAGTGAAAGGATGCCAGTCGTGGACAGCATGGGACCTCGGGTAAAGTGCTAACGCGTTTTGAGAGACTTTCCAAATACAAAAGCCACAAAAAACACTTTACTTTCTCATCCCTCATTGAATCCAATGGTTTCCACCAAAATGGCAAATTTACACTGAAGTCTCAGGGTTTTTGCCCAAATTCTCTTTTCTCTAGACACAGACAACAATATTAAGATAAGGATCCCAACACTTTCTCTTGTCTCCAGGCGGAGACAACAATATTAGGATGACAGAGGCTCCAACCCTTTCTCTTGTCTCTAGACACAGACAACAATATTAGGATGACACAGGCTCCTTCTAACCTTTGCTCAGTCTATCCAAAACAAAATAAATGGGTATTTTCTGGAGTTGGGCTTTAACAAATTCAGATTTTTCTTCATTATTTGTCAATTTTTGGAGCGAAGGTTGTTTCCAGCGATGGTACCTGTGGAGGAGGAGATTGCATTGTTTGCTTTGTCCAAATTCTGCCTTTGAAGAAACAGGTCAGCTTAATGCGGAACCCCTCGTTCAATAAGGCTTCCATTATAGCGGCATGGCTTCCTATTCCAGCAAAGGCTCTGTCGTTCTTCCATTCAATAGACGAGTTTTAAGTGTCTTTAGAGAGCTGATACAAATAAACTTAAAGCCTTCAGAAAACATTTACCGTACACACAAAACAAAAGCCAGCAATGACCACGGGAACTTGCCAAGTCCTTGGAAATAACGATTCAAGCTGATAATGTCATTGTTGTCTGCTGCAGAATGATGCCATTGTCACTTTTACTATTCAGGAAAATCAAAGAAAAAACAAAACCAGAATGTAGAATTGAGTTGATGTAAAAACCATGACTATACAGCAACATGCTGGATACATGAAAATATGTGTGAAGACAGCAGTGGAAATGCAGAATTATTTATATAATGTTGGCTTTCAATTAATAGCTTGTACTTGAAGAATTAAAAGACATCAGTGCTATCTGAGTAAGAGCCTACAGCAGAGGTTGCTGCAGACTAGAAGGTCTGATAATGCAGTTGACTTCGCACCCTCCATGTAGCACTGTAAAAAAAAAAAGTGAATACTCTTTTTTATTATTATTATTATACAGGATTTATATAGCGCCAACAGTTTGCTCAGCGCTTTACAATATAACGGGAGACAATACAGTTCAATACAAGAGGGGTAGGAGGGCCCTGCTCCTTGGAGCTTACAATCTAAGAGGGAGGGGCTGGTGGTGCAAAAGGCAATAACTGTGGGGGATGGACTGGTAGAAGGAAGAGAAAATTCCATTATTAGCTGAGGGCAAGATAGGCTTCCCTGAAGAGATGAGTTTTCAGAGATCGCCTAAAAGTGAGCAGAGTAGGCGATAGTCTGATAAATTGGGGTAGAGAGTTCCAGAGGATGGGGGAAGCTCTGGAGAAGTCCTGGAGATGAGCATGGGAGGAGGAGACAAGGGAGCTAGAAAGCAGGAGGTCTTGCGAGGAGTGGAGAGGACGGTTTGGGTGATATTTAGAGACAAGATTGGTGATGTAATTTGGGGCAGAGTTATAAATGGCTTTATATGTTATTGTTAATGTTTTGAATTTTATTCATTGGGCAATGGGAAGTCAGTGGAGGGATTGGCAGAGGGATGGAGGACACTGAGTGGAGGCCAGTGGAGGGATTGGCAGAGAGGGATGGCAGATATGGAACGGTTGGTAAGGTGGATGAGTCTGGCAGCAGCATTCATGATAGACTGGAGGGGGGATAGCCTGCGATGAGGTCGGCCAATGAGGAGGGAGTTACAATAGTCAAGAAGAGAGATAACTAGGGAGTGAATAAGTTGCTTAGTAGTTTCCGAGGTTAGAAATGGGCGTATCTCGGAGATGTTGCGGAGGTAAAGTCTACAAGATTTGGACAGTGATTGGATTTGGGGCTAAAAGGACAGATGGGAGTCCAGGATTACACCTAGCAGCCTGGCATGAGGGGAGGAACTGATGGTTGTGTTATCTATTTTTATGGAGAAGTCAGGGGAGGGGGCAAGGGCTGAGGGGAATATTAAGAGCTCAGTTTTGGAAAGATTGAATTTGAGGAAGTGCACTGACATCCATGCTGATAGGTTACACCCTGGCACTTCTGGTAAACACGTCGAGGTAATGTTGACATCACTTGGCTTTTTCTTGGGATCCTGGGAAAGTTAAGGACCCCAACACTTGCAATAAGACGTTAAGGCACAATGCTGGAGTGACTTCTCATTCTAGTTCATTTTCTCAGTACTCCAGGGACCCCAGAAGACGATGGCCCGTGACATCACCCTTACGTACAGGAAATGGATGGAAGTCAAAGTTTAAGGTGATACTGAGCAGTTTTTTATATTTTCCTTTTATCGTGTTTTCTTTCTCTCAGAACACAATCTCAAGCTTATAGGAGGCCCCAAGGTCCAAAAGCCTGCCACCACCAGTAGTAAGAGTTTATTAGGTAAGGTAGAAAACATTATTGATTGTCCTTATCCATGAGATAAGAACCACTCATTTCCTCTCCTATTCCCTCTCTTTTCACATACACAACAATGTTCACCCAAGGCGAAATATGGGGTTGTGGTCCCTCCTGATAACAGCAGTCCCTGATGATGGTCAGATGTACGTGCATGGCCTAAGTAGTCTGAAGGCACGTCGACACTTTTCTCATTGGAGTCATTTATTTGTGGAGCAGTATTGGAATGATAGAAGACTACATTGTGTGCCTCTGTTTTACAAGACGAGCCTTATAGGAACACTGATGAGCTGCCTTAGGATCTATACCATGTTGTGCTTTCCTATTTGTTGCCGTCACGCTCCACTGATCACGTCAGATAACTCACTTTTTACACAATATAGACAACTCTGAGATAAGACATCTATTCAAGCCTTTGCTGAGTTCGATGAAATTCCAAATACTATTAACAGACATTGGCAAGAATAAATGAAGAGAGCTTCAAGGTTTTGTTTTATGTGAATAGAAAACTCAAGTGAAATCAATGCAAAGAGGAAAAACAGGAGCTTACGAGGATCTCCTTCTATAAATACATTGGCTTGCTGCCTCTGATTGCAGTACTTTGAGTCAATGGGACAGGCTTGCAATAACTGAACAATAAAGTCACTTATCCTGAACTCTAGACAGATATACAAAAATAATTCAGTGCTGTATTCATTAGTCCAGCCTCAAATTTACTTCTTTAATGCAAACAGTGAAAGTGCCTGAATTTGGCTTGGTGTCAGACTCTTGTAGTCCCTGTATAGCAGAGCTAAAACTGGAGGAGGGAGAAGCAGCACAAGGAGCCAGTCAGCGGTGCTGCAGTGCAAGGATCATGCAAATAGCAGGAGAGATCAAAGTGACACAGAGATGAGCTTCAGTGTGCTGCTTCTCTTTTTACTGTCCAGTCACAGGCTGCAAGAGGGGCAAGACTAGTGATCCAACGAACATTCACTGAGCACAGCCTCCAAATCCTATTTAAGTCAATGGCAACCAAATATAGTCTTTTTTTCAAAGCCACTTTTTCATGCTTTTGGTAAAAAGAGGACAGGAGTAGCTGGGCACTATCATGGGTGACATATATTAATGCAAACATTTTCTTTTAAAAGTCTTGGGTCTTTTATTGCAGCTTAAAGAGCCACATTTAAAAAATACATAATTCCTTTAAGTTATACGCTTGAGGGATGGATTAAACCTTCACATGAAGTGGCACACCTCTAGGATGTAATCCAGAAAAAGTGACATTAAAAAACAAAAAACTATTGCCATTAAATGACAGTTTCTTTTACGGATATTTCCAGGCTAAGAGAAAAAAAAATCAGTTTTCTAAATGAACAAATTAAGTTTAAATGAATAAATGTTTTACTTGGAGTTTTTCTTATAATCAGACTATTATCTGCCTGATCTCTTTGGTGCTGACCTTGGCTTGCTACTGGACCTTGCGCTGCCTGTTCTCCAGGTCCTGACCTCGGCTTGCTACTGGACCTTGCTCTGCCTGATCTCTTTGGTGCTGACCTTGGCTTGCTACTGGACCTTGCACTGCCTGATCTCCAGGTGCTGACCTTGGCTTGCTACTGGACCTTGCGCTGCCTGTTCTCCAGGTGCTGACCTTGGCTTGCTACTGGACCTTGCTCTGCCTGATCTCTAGGTGCTGACCTCGGCTTGCTACTGGACCTTGCTCTGCCTGATCTCCAAGTGCTGACCTCGGCTTGCTACTGGACGTTGTTCTGCCTGATCTCCAGGTGCTGACCTCGGCTTGCTACTGGACCTTGCTCTGCCTGATCTCCAGGTGCTGACCTTGTCTTGCTACTGGACCTTGCTCTGCCTTATCTCCATGTGCTGACCTCGGCCTGCTACTGGACCTTGCTCTGCCTGATCTCCAGGTGCTGACCTCGGCTTGCTACTGGACCTTGCTCTGCCTGATCTCCAGGTGCTGACCTTGGCTTGCTACTGGACCTTGCTCTGTCTGATCTCCAGGTGCTGACCTTGGCTTGCTGCTGGACCTTGCTCTGCCTGATCTCCAGGTGCTGACCTTGGCTTGCTACTGGACCTTGCTCTGTCTGATCTCCAGGTGCTGACCTTGGCTTGCTACTGGACCTTGCTCTGTCTGATCTCCAGGTGCTGACCTTGGCTTGCTACTGGACCTTGCTCTGCCTGATCTCCAGGTGCTGACCTCGGCTTGCTACTGGACCTTGCTCTGCCTGATCTGCAGGTGCTGACCTCGGCTTGCTACTGGACCTTGTTCTGCCTGATCTCCAGGTGCTGACCTCGGCTTGCTACTGGACCTTGCTCTGCCTTATCTCCAGGTGCTGGCCTCGGCTTGCTACTAGACGCTGCTCTGCCTGCTTCCCTGGTACCGACCCCAGCCTGCTTCCTGACCATGCTGCTGTCTCACTGTGTATAACCCTGGCTCACCTTGACTTCATCCCTGACTTTAGCAGTCACCTACTAGCAAGCTACTGGCACCCATGCTTCTTTGAGCCTTGTACCTCTGTCACCACATTCAGGGGTGCTCAGACCAGAGCCGCAAGGGAAGCCTTCTCATCAACTCTAACCAAGGTATGTGACAAAAAGTCTCCGCTAGAAATACAACATACTGTATAGAACCTGTAGGAAAGACCAAAGGTCTCCCTTTAATGCCCCTACACCCACCCTTTGTTTAGAGGTCTTCTTTAAACTGTAAAGCAAACCTCTGTGACTTTTTTAGAACTGCTCTTTCCATACTGAGTAGATGATGATTGTAAGGCCAACCATAATTTGAGAATTTCTTCATAAAAACTTTGCGTCGCAGGCAGTGCATACTCTTTTCTCATCTATAGAAGCTGCTGGTGAAATTAAGGAAAATGTCTCCTCCAACACAATGAAGTCATTTCTCATTATCTCAGGCCAGTTGAGCCTTATAGCCGATGCATCTGTTCTAGGGTGATTGCAAGATTTAAGAGAGCTCACAATGGCTTTACAGATATAATGAGACTCCTTGTGCTGGGGCTGAGGCCTGTTGTGTGACAGTTAATTAGTTACAGTTGCAAAAGGCTTGCGGAACCGCCACAGACCGCGTTCTGGTCTCAGAAGCTCTTACTTAGAAGCCGCTAACCTGAAGAGTAACGATTCACCTCGGAGGCCTGTGGAGCTGTGATTAGCCTTTACCTGTCAGGGTCCAGGACATGTGCAAAAGAGATAACCTTAGTAGACGAGCCACTTGAGAGTAATGGTTCGTCTCTCTGTGACGGTGGAAGCTGATTGTCACATAAGGTTGGAGGAAACATTTGTAACTGCAGAGATAGATAAGTGCAAGGGCAAACTCTCTGTATGAAAACAGAAAACAACAGGCAGCTTTGAATGTTATGCCCAACCTTTTCTATGTTGAAGTGAATCAATCCATCGTATTGCACACCCCGCCACCTCAATAATGTGGAATATTGTGATAGTTTCTGCTCTCTGATAGAGGAACATTTTAATGGTCGAGACAATTTTATTAAAATTTTTTTTTAAATGTACAAATTTTTAGATATACTGTATATATTATATACTAGCAAAAGTGTGCCCATTCCATTATGGCCAAGGTTGCAGGTACTAGAAACCATGTTAGAAGAAGACTATTCCACAATAGGAAATAGCAACAACTTTGTACAATTTTGTACTAAAGTAGGAAATTATTGCAGAGCTCCAAGTTAACAAAATATATCCCCCCATCCCTCCCTAAGGCTCCCACCACAGCTAATATATAAAAAATGTAAGTGCACATACCTTTAATCTTGTTTTCTGGCAGTTTTCTGGCAGCTCCATTGATCTCACAGGTACTTCTTCTTCTCCTTCGGCAATGATGGTAAGGGGTCTTTATTTCTACACTCAAGTCATGGAATAAGAGCTCCATTGAGTGTGCTAGTAGAGTTAGGCAAGGGTTCCCAAAAGGTGTATCCAAGACAGCTTGGGCTCACAGGGTGTGGGTTGAATGACATTAATTGTAGGAAAGCAGGTGGTATTACAAGGTCTATGTTGAGGGAGCAAATAAACCTTCCAAAAGCATCATTAATATTGTGTCCTCCATCCCATTCACTTTAATTCAGTCCTCTTAAATGCATTCTCTGCATCAATGAAAACAAAGATAGTAATCCAATTCTCTTATAGACCTCCTCCACTTCGAAGAACATAGAGAGCATAACGGTATATATTTAAAAAAAAAAAAAAATCAAGAATCAATAAAAATACAAGTCATGGCATAAGAGCTCCACTGAGTCCGCTAGTAGAGTTGGCCAAGGCTTCCCAAAAGGTTTGTCCAAGACAGCCTGGGCTTACAGGAAGTGGGTTGAATGATGCCGACGATAGGCGAGAGGGTGGTATTACAGGCTCAATGCTGATAGAGCAAGTAAACCTTCCAAAAGTGTCATCAGTGTTGTGTCCTCCATCCCATTCACTTTAATCCAGTCCTCTTATATGCATTCTCTGCATCAATGAAAACAAAGGTAGTAATCCAATCCTCTTATAGACCTCCTCCGCTTTGAAGAACATAGAGAGCATAATTTTATATTTAAAAAAAATCAAGAATAAAATACAAGTCAGGGCATAAGAACTCCATTGAGTCCACTAGTAGAGTTGGCCAAGGCTTCCCAAAAGGTTTGTCCAAGACAGCCTGGGCTTACAGGAAGTGGGTTGAATGGTGCCAACTGTAGGCGAGAGGGTGGTATTACAGGCTCAGTGCTGATAGAGCAAGTAAACCTTCCAAAAGTGTCATCAGTATTGTGTCCTCCATCCCATTCACTTTAATCCAGTCCTCTTATAGGCATTCTCCGCATCAATGAAAACAAAGCTGGTAATCCAACCCTCTTATAGACCTCCTCTGCCTTGAAGAACATAGAGAACAAAATGTTATATATTTTTTAAAAAAGCAAGAATTAATATAATACAAAGGGCAAAACGTGTATTATCTCTTAAAAGTTCTCAAGATGCTGTCTGACTTCATTTTGTATAAAAAATGCAAAACAAAACAATAAAATATACAAGAAAGCAAAAAAAAAAAAACAAAACATCAGAACACAGGTTAAAAAAAACACCAATTTGAAGCCCTTGAAAGACCTAAATATGAGCATAATTTTGCCTTCCCTGTTGGCCAGTGCATCTTGTCAACAGTCAACAAATTTCACCGACCATGACCATTGTTATGGAACGTACAGAAGCTGTAAGCATGGTAACAAGTAATACTTATATGTAGTGGTTCCTAAAGCGCAACTGTGGTGACATCATCACCTTCAACCAGTAGTGACATCACTGCTATAGCAGGACCCCTGAGAGGGACTGGATCCCACCACCAGCCCAGCCTGCCGAACTATAAAATCAAAACCCTTTCTCATGTTCTGCTATTTTAACTGGGGAAAGTTTGATCCCGGGGGAGATAATTCTAATGTTACTGAGCAGAGAGATATTTAGGATGGCGGATTAGAGCCCTTAGGGATGAATAAAAAATGTGATTTGTAACCTTTTCACTCTCTTGATAAGAAGTAAACATCCTTTTATGATAATGATATGCAAGAAAAGGATAAATTGAGAAAATAAAGACCTTTTTTTTCTAGCTCGCTTGATGTTTTCTGAGTTTCTTGTAAATGTATGAAGACATGAAGTGCTGGAATAAATGCAGTTTAAAGTACCCATCCTCGATTATTAAGATATTTTTATTTTATTAAGATAAAAGGAAATATAAATTTAGCTTAAATCATGATCATTAAAAAAAAAAATCATGCCTAGCCTCCAGTGTCAACACTTAAATAATTAGGATGCAACTGGAATGGAATTTTTCTTCTCCGGTAACGTTATGTAAATGTTTTCAATGCAAACAATTTTACCCATTTGTATAAATATTTAAGAAAATAGTATGGACATTTTGTAAATAAAATATGTATATGGGAGCAGCCATTTTTTTTTAACTTATATAAAGGCTTGTAAGGGGTGCTGACAACATTTTGGCCCCTTTCCTCCAACTGATGTCCTCTTCTGTGATTGGAGGAAATCTGCTATCTGAGCAGCAACTAGTGGCTCCCAGAAACCCATAAAGGAAGATGATGTTGGGACTTTTTTTTTGATGTTCAACCATGTGCCTGATCTTTGACATTATTACAATACACTTTTCAAAATTTTTTTAAGAAAAGAGTAGCGTTGCATTTACGTACTGTATGACAGGGGTTTCATGAAAATGTAGGGATCTGTAGGGATCTACCGCCCTTTACTCTTAGCTGCTAATATCACAGTGTTGTATTAGCACTTCCTGTCTCTGGGAGGCTGGCTTTAAAACCCCAGGAGGAGGATGTGGAAAGGAAGAGAGAAAGTCCCAGCCACATGTCTTTTCCATGCTGCTAAATCCAGACCAGAAGACACTATTATGCAAGTATTCCTATGTTCCAATAGTTGAACTGCAGCTGCCCATAGTTTACCGAGTGAGTGAGAGTCCTTGTGACAGAGTATCTCTGTCCTATTGTTATTATCTCACTTGCACAATACCAGATAGCTAGGTCTGTGCCACTTCATGTGTGTATCTTCTAGTATATTAGTAGGTGAACTTGTTTATTGCAAGCTCTATTTAAAGTGTTACTAAATCCACGACCCTGCATTCACTATATCTGCACTCCCCGGACCCTGCATTCACTATATCTGGTCTCCCCGGACCCTGCATTCACTATATCTGCACTCCTCGAACCCTGCATTCACTATATGTGGTCTCCCCGGACCCTGCATTCACTATATCTGGTCTCCCAGGACCACGCATTCACTATATCTGCACTCCCCGGACCCTGCATTCACTATATCTGCACTCCCGGGCCCTGCATTCACTATATCCAGTCTCCACGGACCCTGCATTCACTATATCTGGTTATTTCCCCAGACCCTGCATTCACTATATCTGGTCTCCCCGGACCCTGCATTCACTATATCTGGTCTCCCCGGACCCTGCATTCACTATATCTGGTCTCCCCGGACCCTGCATTCACTATCTGCTCTCCCCTGCATTCACTATATCTGGTCTCCCCGGACCCTGCATTCACTATATCTGGTCTCCCTGGACCCTGCATTCACTATATCTGGTCTCCCAGGACCCTGCATTCACTATATCTGATCTCCCAGGACCCTGCATTCACTATATCTGGTCTCCCCGGACCCTGCATTCACTATATCCGGTCTCCCAGGACCCTGCATTCACTATATCCGGTCTCCCAGGACCCTGCATTCACTATATCTGGTCTCCCAGGACCCTGCATTCACTATATCTGGTCTCCCCGGACCCTGCATTCACTATATCCGGTCTCCCAGGACCCTGCATTCACTATATCTGATCTCCCAGGACCCTGCATTCACTATATCTGGTCTTCCCGGACCCTGCATTGACTATATCTGGTCTCCCACAGTACACAGAACATGGAAATGCAATTATTTTTGTAAATATAAACTGCTAAATACCTTTTCTCATCAGCAGTTAGAGCAGTCTAGTGACTTCTATCAGTGTCCAGCCCACCACTAGCCAAAGCCTGTAGGAGGAGTTTTCTTTCTGCTCTAGGAGGATGGAGATCCCCTGACCTCTGTCTGGACAGTGCTGATTGGCCCTGTGCTGATCACATGCACTCTCCCAAGAAAAAAAAAACCTCTCTAACAATACACACCAAAATGGGCTACAGGTTCAGTCTGTATCAGGTGGTCATTTCAACCAGAGGAGGGGCAGAGAAGACAGGATCAAACAGACTTTTTACACAATGCAGAGGATTAACCCCTTAGGTTCCACAGTGAGTATAACAAGCATGCTTTACTGCATCTACAGACTAATTGTACCGTTGTGAGTTTAGTAACACATAAGTTACCGCTGTCCCTTCTAGTCAGGGTTTTTCAGTTTTACCTTCGGACCAGCACAGGCTAGAGCCAGGTTAGGCATCCGACACCCACTTCTGGTAGTTAGACTGCTAGGGAGGGATTAAAGCACAGAGTAGATAGGCCGACTCTGAGTTCCAGTGCAACACCACAGTTTCTGCATGTGAGAAGATGTGTTCCAGGCTGGTTGGACAACAGTTGAAAGATCTCCCTATCACCAATGATTTTGTCTTCAGGTCTCCGACACACAAATGCTATATTGCTATAACCGGTAAGGGCCCCTTTAACTGTGTTTTGCTGAAACATTCATCTGGAGGTATCGCTATATACTGTATAACAATATATACCCGAGTATGTGCACAGTTACAACAAGACTCTTGTTGCAGATAATACCTGTTTGTACATTGGATGTATGCACTATTATTAATCTTTTCCTATATAAAGCTTGTATTATTTCCATACTGGTGTGCATCTATATACCTATGCATAAGGCAAACAGAAATCCAAACAGTCGCACACCAGAGAAAGCCTAGGTATTAGACAGATGAGAAGCGGCTTTATCCAGGACCACCCACAGGGCTTAGTCATGGAGGTCCTGGGCTTTCCCTGGTATGTGACGGTTTAGGTTTCTGTTTGCCTCGGTAGTGTGTATAAAGCCAGGACATGAACTTTTCTCATGGGACAGTCACAAGAACGTGAAGTCTTTACGGTCTATATACTTATGGTTACTGTTATACGCTGGTTGTAGTAGTTCTTATGATCCCAACTACTTGGTTTAGATTACTGATTGATTTCCCAGGAAGGGAATCCCCTTAGAGGCCCTGTCCTGGGTGGGGGCACTGCCAACTTTATTTTCAATCCCACTCTTTCACCACAATTTCTGGTTCTCTTATATACCTACAGGGCAATATCCTGTTTGAGGAGGGTCATTTCTCATAAGCCCCCCAGAAGAGGCTACAATCAGGGGCGGACTGACCATTTGGAAACTCTGGCACTGCCCGAGGGCTTGGGGTCAGTAGGGGGCCCCATGAGATGCCCCAGGCTTTTTTGAGTTTGGGCAAGGACACAGGGGCCCCATGATCCCCTATTGCCTGGAGGCCCCATGAGTTGTCAGTCCGTCCCTGGCTACAATAATAAGATGATACAGCCCAACACACCCCAACAAACAGAAACAAGAAATTCAGCTCTCACAGTTATGCCACTATTAATGCTGGGATGAGAAATGAAAGAAAATTTCCCCTTGGGACCACAGACACAAATAATAACCTGCAGGGGGTTTAGTCTGTTTCCATTCTACTATACAAATCTACGGAAACAGTTTTGAACTTGGATTTTGACATTTTCTTTTCAAAGGTGTAAAAGGAATCTTTTGTATTTTTTGTGAATTTCCAAGCAGCCGATTTTCACCTTGGGCCAGTCTCTGGTAAACAACTTACATAACATATTAGAATGAAGAACACTGAGAAACTTCCATCCAAAGAACAATAATTAGCCAACAGCATTGCAGCAGTGTGAACGTTATTAAATCTTGTTATGATTTTCACCTCCTCAGAAGGTGGTTAATCTGCATGTGAACGTCTAATAGAAAAAAGAGCGTGCTTATGGGGAAATCTAATATAGGTTTCCAAGGAAATAAAATCACCTTTATTAGATTTATGAGCACCTATTGTACAGAAGATAAACATGTGTCCACTGGCTGAAAATTGTTTCAAAATTAGAATCTACACTGAATCAATAGCATGAATAAGCCAAACACATTTAAAGGGAGCATTGAGACAATATTGAGATGGAGGGAGGTACAAACCTCTGCCATAGTACTTACTGTACATTCCCAAAACCTGCTTTATTTTCAATACATACTGAAATATCAGAAGAGAGACCTGAACATCCTCATATTACACACACCTCACTCCCCGCTGTCCATACCACCAGTGAGATCTGCACTCCAGTACACACACCTCACTCCCCGCTGTCCATACCACCAGTGAGATCTGCACTCCAGTACACACACCTCACTCCCCGCTGTCCATACCACCAGTGAGATCTGCACTCCAGTACACACACCTCACTCCTCGCTGTCCGTACCACCAGTGAGATCTGCACTCCAGTACACACACCTCACTCCTCGCTGTCCGTACCACCAGTGATATCTGCACTCCAGTACACGCACCTCACTTCCCGCTGTCCGTACCACCAGTGATATCTGCACTCCAGTACACACACCTCACTCCCCGCTGTCCATACCACCAGTGATATCTGCACTCCAGTACACACACCTCACTCCCCACTATCCATGCCACCAGTGAGATCTGCACTCCAGTACACACACCTCACTCCTCGCTGTCCGTACCACCAGTGAGATCTGCACTCCAGTACACACACCTCACTCCTCGCTGTCCGTACCACCAGTGATATCTGCACTCCAGTACACACACCTCACTCCCCACTATCCATGGCACCAGTGAGATCTGCACTCCAATACACACACCTCACTCCTCGCTGTCCATACCACCAGTGATATCTGCACTCCAGTACACACACCTCACTCCCCGCTGTCCATACCACCAGTGATATCTGCACTCCAGTACACACACCTCACTCCCCACTATCTATGCCACAAGTGAGATCTGCACTCCAGTACACACACCTCACTCCCCACTATCCATAGCACCAGTGAGATCTGCACTCCAGTCCACACACCTCACTCCCCACTATCCATGCCACAAGTGAGATCTGCACTCCAGTACACACACCTCACTCCCCGCTATCCATGGCACCAGTGAGATCTGCACTCCAGTACACACACCTCACTCCCCACTATCCATGCCACAAGTGAGATCTGCACTCCAGTACACACACCTCACTCCCCACTATCCATGCCACAAGTGAGATTTGCACTCCAGTACACACACCTCACTCCCCACTATCCATGGCACCAGTGATATCTGCACTCCTGTACACACACCTCACTCCCCGCTATCCATGGCACCAGTGAGATCTGCACTCCAGTACACACACCTCACTCCCCACTATCCATGCCACAAGTGAGATCTGCACTCCAGTACACACACCTCACTCCCCACTATCCATGCCACAAGTGAGATTTGCACTCCAGTACACACACCTCACTCCCCACTATCCATGGCACCAGTGATATCTGCACTCCTGTACACACACCTCACTCCCCACTATCCATGCCACAAGTGAGATCTGCACTCCAGTACACATACCTCACTCCCCACTATCCATGCCACAAGTGAGATCTGCACTCCAGTACACACACCTCACTCCCCACTATCCATGGCACCAGTGAGATCTGCACTCCAGTACACACACCTCACTCCCCACTATCCATGCCACAAGTGAGATCTGCACTCCAGTACACACACCTCACTCCCCACTATCCATGGCACCAGTGATATCTGCACTCCTGTACACACACCTCACTCCCCACTATCCATGCCACAAGTGAGATTTGCACTCCAGTACACACACCTCACTCCCCACTATCCATGGCACCTGTGAGATCTGCACTCCAGTACACACACCTCACTCCCCACTATCCATGCCACAAGTGAGATCTGCACTCCAGTACACACACCTCACTCCCCACTATCCATGCCACAAGTGAGATCTGCACTCCAGTACACACACCTCACTCCCCACTATCCATGCCACAAGTGAGATCTGCACTCCAGTACACACACCTCACTCCCCACTATCCATGCCACAAGTGAGATTTGCACTCCAGTACACACACCTCACTCCCCACTATCCATGGCACCAGTGAGATCTGCACTCCAGTCCACATACCTCACTCCCCACTATCCATGCAACCAGTGAGATCTGCACTCCAGTCCACACACCTCACTCCTCACTATCCATGCCACAAGTGAGATCTGCACTCCAGTACACACACCTCACTCCCCACTATCCATGCCACAAGTGAGATCTGCACTCCAGTACACACACCTCACTCCCCACTATCCATGGCACCAGTGAGATCTGCACTCCAGTACACACACCTCACTCCCCACTATCCATGGCACCAGTGAGATCTGCACTCCAGCACACATACCTCACTCCCCACTATCCATGGCACCAGTGAGATCTGCACTCCAGTACACACACCTCACTCCCCACTATCCATGGCACCAGTGAGATCTGCACTCCAGTACACACACCTCACTCCCCACTATCCATGCCACAAGTGAGATCTGCACTCTAGTACACACACCTCACTCCCCACTATCCATGGCACCAGTGATATCTGCACTCCAGTACACACACCTCACTCCCCGCTATCCATGGCACCAGTGAGATCTGCACTCCAGTACACACACCTCACTCCCCACTATCCATGCCACAAGTGAGATCTGCACTCCAGTACACACACCTCACTCCCCACTATCCATGCCACAAGTGAGATCTGCACTCCAGTACACACACCTCACTCCCCACTATCCATGCCACAAGTGAGATTTGCACTCCAGTACACACACCTCACTCCATACTATCCATGGCACCAGTGATATCTGCACTCCTGTACACACACCTCACTCCCCACTATCCATGGCACCAGTGAGATCTGCACTCCAGTACACACACCTCACTCCCCACTATCCATGCCACAAGTGAGATCTGCACTCCAGTACACACACCTCACTCCCCACTATCCATGCCACAAGTGAGATTTGCACTCCAGTACACATACCTCACTCCCCACTATCCATGGCACCAGTGAGATCTGCACTCCAGTACACACACCTCACTCCCCACTATCCATGCCACAAGTGAGATCTGCACTCCAGTACACACACCTCACTCCCCACTATCTATGCCACAAGTGAGATCTGCACTCCAGTACACACACCTCACTCCCCACTATCCATGCCACAAGTGAGATCTGCACTCCAGTACACACACCTCACTCCCCACTATCCATGCCACAAGTGAGATTTGCACTCCAGTACACACACCTCACTCCCCACTATCCATGGCACCAGTGAGATCTGCACTCCTATCCACATACCTCACTCCCCACTATCCATGGCACCAGTGAGATCTGCACTCCAGTCCACACACCTCACTCCCCACTATCCATGCCACAAGTGAGATCTGCACTCCAGTACACACACCTCACTCCCCACTATCCATGCCACAAGTGAGATCTGCACTCCAGTACACATACCTCACTCCCCACTATCCATGGCACCAGTGAGATCTGCACTCCAGTACACACACCTCACTCCCCACTATCCATGGCACCAGTGAGATCTGCACTCCAGTCCACATACCTCACTCCCCACTATCCATGGCACCAGTGAGATCTGCACTCCAGCACACATACCTCACTCCCCACTATCCATGGCACCAGTGAGATCTGCACTCCAGTACACACACCTCACTCCCCACTATCCATGGCACCAGTGAGATCTGCACTCCAGTCCACACACCTCACTCCCCACTATCCATGCCACAAGTGAGATCTGCACTCTAGTACACACACCTCACTCCCCACTATCCATGCCACAAGTGAGATCTGCACTCTAGTACACACACCTCACTCCCCACTATCCATGGCACCAGTGAGATCTGCACTCCAGTCCACATACCTCACTCCCCACTATCCATGCCACAAGTGAGATCTGCACTCTAGTACACACACCTCACTCCCCAATATCCATGCCAGAAGTGAGATCTGCACTCCAGTACACACACCTCACTCCCCACTATCCATGGCACCAGTGAGATCTGCACTCCAGTACACACACCTCACTCCCCACTATCCATGCCACAAGTGAGATCTGCACTCCAGTACACACACCTCACTCCCCACTATCCATGCCACAAGTGAGATTTGCACTCCAGTACACACACCTCACTCCCCACTATCCATGCCACAAGTGAGATCTGCACTCCAGTACACACACCTCACTCCCCACTATCCATGCCACAAGTGAGATTTGCACTCCAGTACACACACCTCACTCCCCACTATCCATGGCACCAGTGAGATCTGCACTCCAGTCCACATACCTCACTCCCCACTATCCATGGCACCAGTGAGATCTGCACTCCAGTCCACATACCTCACTCCCCACTATCCATGGCACCAGTGAGATCTGCACTCCAGTCCACACACCTCACTCCCCACTATCCATGCCACAAGTGAGATCTGCACTCCAGTACACACACCTCACTCCCCAATATCCATGCCACAAGTGAGATCTGCACTCCAGTACACATACCTCACTCCCCACTATCCATGGCACCAGTGAGATCTGCACTCCAGTACACACACCTCACTCCCCACTATCCATGGCACCAGTGAGATCTGCACTCCAGTCCACACACCTCACTCCCCACTATCCATGCCACAAGTGAGATCTGCACTTTAGTACACACACCTCACTCCCCACTATCCATGCCACAAGTGAGATCTGCACTCTAGTACACACACCTCACTCCCCACTATCCATGGCACCAGTGAGATCTGCACTCTAGCACACATACCTCACTCCCCACTATCCATGGCACCAGTGAGATCTGCACTCCAGTACACACACCTCACTCCCCACTATCCATGCCACAAGTGAGATTTGCACTCCAGTACACACACCTCACTCCCCACTATCCATGGCACCAGTGAGATCTGCACTCCAGTACATGCACCTCACTCCCCACTATCCATGGCACCAGTGAGATCTGCACTCCAGTACATGCACCTCACTCCCCACTATCCATGGCACCAGTGAGATCTGCACTCCAGTCCACATACCTCACTCCCCACTATCCATGGCACCAGTGAGATCTGCACTCCAGCACACACAGCTCACTCCCCAGTACCCATATGATCTATGAAATCTGCACTTCAGCACACACAGTGCCTTTCACTTTTTTATTACGGGCAGTTCTCCACACCTCCAAGCACATTTTTTTTCTGGTTCTATTTGTTAATCGTCACATAGTCAAAGCTTTTACCTTAACACCTCCGAACACCCGTCAGGTTAACAGTGGAGCAAACACAGTTGAACTGCATGGAGAAGAATTAAATCCAATTAAAAGGATTGCCAATTAGAGTAGTAAAGGACTTAAGATGATTACTAACACACAGTGGCCTTTAGGTTGCCAGAGGAGCGTTCGGGGGCTGTGCTAGATGATTATTATGTATGAATGTGGGCATTTAGCAGCTGTGGAGCATGCTGATGTTACAATGAAACGTGCAGATAGAATTGGGGATGGCACTGAGCTTACTTCAGCTGGCACAATGCTTGTGTATAGGGAAGGTTTACAACATACAATCATTATGACAGGATATAGGCCCTGTATACAGAAAGACACTTCATCTGAATTATGTATACACCGCTTAAAGGAAATGTATTGATTAAATAAAAATCTTTAGACATGTGTGTAAATGTAAATTGTGTAACAAGCGAGCGCTCCATTAAAATAAGCTGCTGGCATAAGGATGAACCCCTGTATCCTCAAATAAACTGATCAATAGAATGCAGCGCTAAATGATGAAAGTGACAAGTGCATATAATGAGGCGCAAAATATTTGCGCTAAAATGTGCTAGCAATAAAAAGTGTTGTCAAATGATGACGAAATAATTAGTGAATGGATGATGCAATAGTAATTATGGTGAAATGTTCCACATAAAAGTAGTAAATAAAATAGCAGATGAATACATATTGAAATACATATATAAAAGAGTCCAAAAAGCGATCCGTCAAATTCCGTGCTCGTGACTTCAGTGATAGGGATTTGAAGTATGCTTGCACTCACCAGAAGTGCAATGGTAATGCGCATGTCATTATATCCCAGGAAACCTTGGTGGACATCAGGGCTTGGGCAGGGGGCTCCACTGGTACACTCAGCACGCAGGAAAAGCACTCCAGACCTCACAAACTGGACCCTCACAGCACATAGGGACAGCGCCTCTCCTGTATCTCCACCACAGGAATATGTTGTCAAAAGGATAATGGTCCACCTTAAATGGCTCATACACAAGCCACAAAATGAAAGTTTTGGATAGTGTAGTAATTTTATTATGGTATTGGCATAAAATAAGATCCAGGTCATAAAAAAATTGTGGTATGCTTACAAGCTATAAAGATGGCCACCGGCCTTCCATACGGCCTCAGTGGCATGACGTTAGTGCATCAAGGCTCCTCCCTGCCGCGTTTCGTGCAAAAGCACACTGTCAAAGGGATCTTAGTAAATGAAGGAAGCTCTGCTAAATTCCATCATCCAATCATATGTCAGCAAAAATGCTGGGTGGTTTTCCTTGCCATATGTCAGAAAAAATGCTGGGTGGTTTTCATTTCCATGTGATTGGGTAATCTTTGTAAAGTGAAGCTTTACCCCATTTACTAAGCTCTGGAGCAACTACATTTGCAGAGTGCCAAGTCTATTTGCCTTTAGTAAATCAATGCCATTGGCTCCATGTGAAATGTCTCATTTTATATGGACATTGGGACAGCCATAGCTACTGTTATGTGCACAGACTTGGCTTCTTTCTGTGCTGCACAGTTGCTGTGCTTTACTGATCCTTCTTAATAGACAAAGCCTATGGGTCGCCTAACCCTCCCACTAACATAGTACACTCCTTGGGTGGCGTGACCGCTGTGAAATACAGAGATCCCTCTAGAGCAGGGGTCTCCAAACTATAGCCCTCCAGGTGTTGAGGAACTGCAAGACTCTGAAAGCCACAGGCAAGACTCCCAGAGGCAGAGGCATGATGGGACTTGTAGTACTTCAACAGCTGGAGGGCCATAGTTTGGAGACCCCTGCTCTAGAGCACAGGTGTCGAACTGGCAGCCAAACTACAAGTCCCATGAGGCATTGCAAGACTGACAGTTACAAGCATGATTCCCAAAGGCAGAGGCATGATGGGACTTGTAGTTTTGCAACAGCTGGAGGGCCGCCAGTTTGACACCCCTGCCTAGAAGCTAATTTACAAACCTAACACAACCACAAAAAATGTGGTACAGAAAAAAATAAAACCCCCACCACTTTGACAGCATGTATGCAGTTATGGAAAACTATTAGACCTCATTCACATGGGAGGTTGGCGGGGTTGGTTGGAAAAAGATGGCAGTTGATCCACAATTTTATACTGTGGCTTGCAAATGTAAAGCCACAGGAAATGTAATGCTGCTTGTTGAGTTGACCAGCAGCACCACCTGTCAAACTCCCCCATTCAAGTCCACTGCAAGGACAAGGTCATCCAGCCTCCAAAAATGGGGCTCAACAGCTTTCTTTTACCACCATCCATCCGCCCAGCCCCTGCCTGAATGGACAAAGCACAGGTATTTCAGCTTTAGGAGGATGCTGGAATGATACACCACCTGACCGTTTCTGGGATCTGTCAGAGACCCTATTGATGTGATCTCTTTACTATTGGGGTCCGCACACCAGCTGTGACCCCTTTGCTAAAATACAGAAGTTTCTTGTGTCTATGTAACTTCCCTGCACTGGAAATGCAGAAAAATGACCGACAATACATTGGCCCTTAAACAAGCGAAGGGATCTAACAAGATGAGCCCTAATGGGAAGGATATCCTTTTTTTATTGTCTCTGAGGTCCCATAACTCATCTGGCTGTTAAACTGAGCTGAATGCATGAATGAGCCGGGACACCATATCAGATCGTTCACAAATTTTCCATCCAGCCGCCTTTTTCAGAGGGATTTCCTTGGCCAGCCTCTGTAAATTTTTTATGCTGATTAATTTTGTATGGGGCCATCATTTCTCTTACAGATACGGAACACACGATACATCTTAGGATGCCGTGCTGCCCAAATACATCTACAAAAATAACTTGTCAGAGGAGACAAATCTCTGCTCAGACTAGGACACTGACCTCTGTTTATCTGGAAAATCTTTGTGGGTTTATCAGGATTCATTGTGACATATAGCTATGCCAAACCACTGCCAAGAATGGCGTTGTTGATGGTTCCCTGTCCTGAGGACACCTGACTCTCCGGCTTTTGGTGGGTAGACTGTTTGGCAGGAGCTGAATGAGCAGGAATAGAAACCATTAAATGGAAAACTATTAGACCTCATTCACATGGGAGGTTGGGGGGGGGTAAAGGGGGGGGTTGGTTGGAAAAAGATGGCAGTTGAGCCACAATTTCATACCTCTCTGAGCGCAAACTTAAAGCCGCAGGAAATGTAATGCTGCTTGTTGAGTTGACCAGCAGCGCCACCTGTCAAACTCCCCCACTCAAGTCCAGTGCAAGGACAAGGTCACCCAGCCTCCAAAAATAGGGCTCAATAGCTTTCTCCTACCACCCTCCATCTGCCCATTTGAGGAAGGAGGGAGCCTGAGGAGAAGAGAGGTGGTTGGGGGGGGGGGGTGAGTCTGAGGAGGAGAGGGGAGGTCTGGGAGGGTTTGAGGAGGAGGGAGTGTCTGGGGGAGTCTGAGAAGAGGGGGGTCTGAAGTGGAGAGGGAAGTCTGAGAAGGTGGGGGGAGTCTGAGTTGGAAGGGGTGGTCTGAAGAGGAGGGGGGAGGTCTGAGGAGGAGAGGGGAGGAGCAGAGAGCTCTGGGGCTGGGTTGTCCCCCTTCCCCCTTGTACTCACAGATCATCCAAAATGTAGACACAGCTACTTCCAATCTCCAATCAGGTGACAGGTCTCAGCACTTGCTTTCTATTGCCACCTGCAAGCTGGAGGGTGGAGGAAGCTGAATCCTCTCTCCAGCTGCAGCTATGGACTGCTACCCCTACCAGGAGGTGTCACTCTTGTCAGTGAGGAAAGGAATAAGGAGTCCTCATTGCCAGTGAGCTCCCCGTCAGCATGGACCCATGGTCCTGGTTCTGTTCAAGCCAACGATGGGGCCAAGTTGCAACTGTGAGCTAAATGTAGTCCCATTGAAAATTGCTGATTACCCACACTCTGAAAAGAAATCCATTGTGGACTACCTTCAGAGAAAGAGCAAGTGTGAACTTAGGTTTGAAGTGGATTTGCATGAATAAAGAAAAGGCTTGTTATGTTATAGGAAAATCTAGGAATAATAATTGTTCTTGGGACTCATATCTGTATATCTGCAGTGTGAGATCTCCGGCACTGCTAGTCTCATGAGATTTGGAGTGAGATTTGGGGATATCACTTCTGTGCCACTCCTTGTTCTCCTTGCTGGAGAGGAAACTGTACCTGAGGCCTGTGGTACAAGGATCTCCCTGCTTCTACTTTATTCACTGTGGGAGATGTGCTCCTTTCACCTATCCTACTGCTTGGTTATTATTCTTCCACCAGCAATGCCGGTGGTACCACCATGCAGAGACAGAGTGCAGAATAAGGCATGGTAAGTCCCTATTCATATTACTGTAGCACAATGTCAAACATCGTGCACATTATTGTCAGACGCCGTGCACGTGCACATTATTGTCAGACGGCGTGCACTTGCACATTATTGTCAGGCGCCGTGCACATTATTGTCAGACGTCGTGCACATGCACTTTATTATCAGACGCCGTGCACATGCACATTATTATCAGACGTCGTGCACATGATTATCAGACGCCGTGCACATGCACATTATTGTCAGACGCCGTGCACATGCACATTATTGTCAGACGTCGTGCACATGCACATTATTGTCAGACGTCGTGCACATGCACATTATTGTCAGACGTCGTGCACATGCACTTTATTATCAGACGCCGTGCACATGCACATTATTATCAGACGCCATGCACATGCACATTATTATCAGACGCCGTGCAGATGCACATTTCAGTGGGCTTTCATTCGCACAAAAATCGTGGCAAGAAGCTTGTATCCTAATGGGGAGAGATCAGTTGCAGGGAGACCACAGGCCATGTTTCTGCATTTGTCTGGCAGCCTAGACTGGAATATAATACTATAATAATAAATATATTTCTTTATGTACATATACCTGTTTTGTCTATAATGAAGTAACAAAACAAATTTTCCCATCTGGGATATTTGAACATACAGAAAAACTTCCTTCTGAAAACCAGAAACTCAACCACTAAAGTCCCTATTGGTGTTTGCCCAGCATAGGAAAACATTGGAAATCCCCATAACTGCTGACCACAAAGACCTGGTGACCGGTCCATGCAAAGTGCCAGCTGATGTGTCCACCAATGGACCAGCCCATGGAGCTCTTCATTTCCTACTTTATAATGTCATTATTGTTGAATTGGTGACGGAGTTTATTTCAATTATAATTTTTCGTTTTATTTTAAAATATGAATCTGATTAAAATTACTTACTACAACCAATTACCTCTACTTTTTGTATGTGTTATATTGAGCTGCAGGATTTACATGGCTGTGCTATCACATTGCTCACCTTATCCCATGTATTACTGGTACACATGGCTATGCAGTGCCATTCACTCTATTTGGCCCCCCAGTACAACTTCCCAATGCACCTTCCAGCAGTGCACCCCAACCCACTATCATGCTGGTTTGCTAAAAATGATCTGTGCACCTCATCTGTGCATTAGGAAGCCCTAAATGAATAGGGTGCCTTAAAGCAATGCACGTTAATGCCCTCCATAACATGTGTGAGCCAATACACCATGCAGATGTATATGGGCCCTTAAGACAACCTTTGCTTTGTTCATGCAGGGCCGAGAACAGGGTCACTTTAATTGCAGGCCCACCAGCTGAACATGCTCATGTTTGCTTCAATAATCACTTCTCTATTTGGTTGCTGGGATCAAAGACAGGAAGGTAGGTCCAAGTGAACACTGGGTGCCTAAGGGCCCAATCACCATTGCGGTCACATGGGAGGAAGGAGAGTGAGCAACATGCTTCATTTACCTGGAGAAGTGATGGGAAGGAGTATGTGCAGGTGGTGGAGCCGCCATTAAAGTGCACCTGTTGCATTGAACTCTATGTGTTAATTTCCCTGTGGGACCCAACTGAAGTATTTAGCCTTGCCTATGGTAATGGTGATAGACACAGTGGGGGTTATTTTCTAGTCGGAGAGTGCAAAATCTGTGCAGATGTGCAGAGAAACCAATCAGCTTCCAGGTTTATTGTCAAAGCTTAAATGAACAATCTGAAGTTAGAACCTGATTGGCTGCCATGCACAGCTGTACCAAATTCTGAGTGCTCCGGTATTAGTATATCAACCCCAGAGTGTGTAACTATGTAGAGTAGATCCTATAGGTAGGGGCTCTTTTGCAAGCACTGAAACCCTTATCCTACACCACTGGTCACCACCACCAGACAAATATTCTATAGCAGCTGCAGCAGTGAAGCTAGACCAGTGGTGGTCAACTTTCTATCCATACAAAACAGGAATTAGTCAAATACTATGAACATGATACAAAATAGGGTCAGAGACTCTGGACATAATACAGAAGACGGTCAGAGATTGTAAATATAGTACAAGACATGGTAAGAGACTGCAGACATGATACAGGAGATGGTCAGAGACTGTTGAGATGATACAAGAGATGGTCACTGACTGTGGACATAATAAAAGAGATGGTCAGAGACTTTGGGCATTATACAAGAGATGGTCAGAGACGGTGGGCATTGTACAAGAGATGGTCAGAGACTGCAGACATGATACAAGAGCTGCTCAGAGACTGCCGACATGATACAAGAGATGATCAGAGACTGCAGACATGGTACAGGATATGGTCTGAGACTGTGGATATGATACAAGAGATGGTCATAGACTGCAGACATGATACAAGAGATGGACAGAGACTGCGGTTATGGTACAAAAGATAGTCAGAGATTGTGGATAAGATACAATTGATGGTCAGAGACTGTGGTCATAATAAAAAAAAATGGTCAAAGACTATGGGTATGATACAAGAGATGGTCAGAGACTGCAGACATTATAAAAGAGATGATCAGAGACTGCAGACATTATACAAGAGATGATCAGAGACTGCAGACATTATACAAGAGATGATCAGAGACTGCAGACATTATACAAGAGATGATCAGAGACTGCAGACATTATACAAGAGATGATCAGAGACTGCAGACACTATACAAGAGATGATCAGAGACTGCAGACACTATACAAGAGAAGGTCAGAGACTGCAGACATTATACAAGAGAAGGTCAGAGACTGCAGACATTATACAAGAGATGATCAGAGACTGCAGACATTATACAAGAGATGATCAGAGACTGCAGACATTATACAAGAGATGATCAGAGACTGCAGACATAGTACAGGAGATGGTCTGAGACATGATACAAGAGATGATCACAGACTGTAGACAGTATACAATAGATCATCAGAGACTGCAGACATAGTACAGGAGATGGTTAGAGACTGTGGATATGATACAAGAGATGGTCAGAGACTGTGAATATAATACAAGAGATGGTAAGAGACAATGGACATCCTGCAGGAGACCATCAGAGACTGGGGACCTGCTATGCAAGTTTCTAGAGACTAGGGACATGCTTCAGGAGACAGTCATATGCTGGAGACACATAACATGAGACTGCTAGAATTTATTACTTTAGCAGGGCAATAAGGAAACACATTAGTATTTTCAGGTGCCCAAGGGTTACACATTAGTATTTTTAGGATCCCAAGGGTTGCACAAAAAATGCCAAAGCGCCAAATGTGGCCCCAGGGACACAGGTTGGGCACCAGGGAGCAAGACCCACCATAACAAGAAATGCTAGTGGACAGGCTGCATGTTCATTCTCTGGCTGTAATACGTTTCTGAGTATCCAAATATGAAGCTGGTAAGTCTAAATCTGTTCCAGGTCAGAAAACCCAGGCTCAGGGGCTCAAAACCTGCCATTTCTGTCATGACAGGTGCACTTTATTAATGACCCTGAAATTGTGTGTGTACTATGATTGGATCCCTCATGGACAGAGACAATGTAAATGGTGACAACGCCTTGGACGGTGTTGGTGCTACTGTTAAATAAAACATTACTTTCAACATATCTGATGTGACAAAATACATTTATTACAACGGGGTCCTTTAACACGTCAAATAGGAGATCTGGTGGCGTGAATTCAGAACTGGCGATGTGGATTCTTCTTTCCATTCCCTCATTTCCATTTCATGTCAGATAAACAGCCCAGATACATCCTAATTAAACGCTGCTTTTTGGCCAGTGTCTATTTGTAACGCTCTGGGTGATGGCTGAACTGGATTAACATGAAAAGCCTTTCAGACTTTTTTTTTTTTTGTTCCAAGAGAGGAAAGATCACTGCCAAAAGCAAAGAGAACGGTCAGATGTGTTTTGTTAATTAGTAGATGTATAGAAATGTTCTTTTTAATGTTGGTAATTAGACTCCAAGCGCACTATGCTAATGGCTCTTGTATGATGACTGGGTAGCAAATAGCAATTTATTTCTAAATCTGACACATTCATAAACCCAGGAGAACATCTCAGTGGCCAATAGCAGCCATTCAGTTGGTTACCCCATGAACCCGCTTGCTGGCAGACTCAGACAAATGGATACATTGTATCCAGACCAGTATATATATATATATATATATATATATATATATATATATATATATATATATATAGCTTCTCACTTCAAGCCCTGATGAAGGGGTGCCCTGGCCCTCCGAAACGTGTTGGCTCTTTAAGTCATTTCTCTTATTGTGGAATAAAATGATATCTGGACAATCAATTCCCAGTGACATATCCATCTCCAGTTTCAGCTGGCCATACACCAGTAGAATTCTCTTCCAAAGTTTTTTGTTTTCAGACTGCTCCAAAAGTGATTTTCTAATGCTTAGTGGTTTTCATTTGGGAAAATGGTATATATTATAATGTGCATGTTCTAGGCCAGCAATGGGCAAACTACGGCCCGGCGGACCTTTTAATCCGGCCCGCGGAGCTAGGCTCCCGCTAGGCTCCTCTCACAGTCCGCCCTGCAGACCGGTGTAGCATGAAAATCTGTCTCCTATGAGGATCTGTCCCCCTCGACGTATCTGCGCATGTGCCGGAGATCGCCAATCGGCTGCTAATGCCTGAAACTGGCACATGCGCAGATACGTCGAGGGGGACAGATCCTCATAGGAGACAGATTTTCATGCTACACCGGAACGGCGCGGAAACACGGCGAGGGGAACGCGCGGAGCAAAGGTAAGTGAATTGACACAGGGGGGACTTGGGGACTTAATATGGGGGATGAATTAATATGGGGAATGAATTACTATAGGGGGGATGAATTACTATATGGGGGATGAATTACTATATGGGGGATGAATTACTATGGGGGATGAATTACTATATGGGGGATGAATTACTATATGGGGGATGAATTACTATAGGGGGGATGAATTACTATGGGGGATGAATTACTATATGGGGGATGAATTACTATGGGGGATGAATTACTATGGGGGATGAATTACTATATGGGGGATGAATTACTATGCTTACTATGGGGGAATATTACTATACTTACTATGGATGACACATATACATCATTCATCTACTCTTGGTCCGGCCCCCAGGTCCAATATATGAACCCATTGCGGCCCTCAAGTCAAAAAGTTTGCCCACCCCTGTTCTAGGCACACGATAGACCTGGAATTCCATTCTAGTAAGTGTCTAGACAAAATATTCTCAATGATGGAAAAAAGAATATTCTGGCAAATTGTTTTCACAATTTCCATATGAACATTTGAACAATTTTGGGTCAATTTTAACTTATTTTTTTGTTTGAAGATTTATAGATTACTAAACTGATTTTTTTTTCTTATGTAAAATTCTCTACTGCTTATTTGTGCTGAAAAAGTGATCAGTGAGCTCACAAAAGGAAGTTGTGCGTTTTAAATTTCCCGTAGCGTAATTGCAATATTGAAAACCGTCAAAAATCAGATAGTACACATCCTTGCTTGTATGGCCAGCCTTACACGGAGGTGAGGAGAGCAGAAAAGTCAGCGAGGATGATTTACTAAAGAGTGTGCATGCAAGAATCAGCATCAAATGTAAGTGTATAGGAAAATCTTGTGCCTTTGGGGTTTATTACACCTCTGCTTTGCATATGGATAGGCTTCACAGAATTTTAAGAATATGCAGAAATATTAATACCTAACTGAACTTCCATGTGCTTTAAAAAAAAAAATAATGTGCAAATCTTCAGTTTCTTTAGAATACAGCCACAGTCTGAGTAGAAAAGCCTGTCTCCTGCCAGCATGCTGCAGAGAAGGGAGTCTTGCTTTTTGTGTGAAGCAGTGGTCTCTCTGCAGAGATCACTGAACTCTCTGCTCTGCAGTTAGCAAGGAGCTGACTGTAGAGGTATTGCTCTTACTCAGCAGGGAGAATGTTGAACCTCTGCAGAGAGACCACTGCTTCCACACCAAGCACAACGGTCCTTCTCTGCAGCACGTTGACAGGAGACAGACTTTTCTAATTAAACTACATTTTAAAGAAAATGAACTTGAACAGCTTTTTGTAGCTGAAATGTATTAGTAGATGCAGGAGCGGACTGACCATTCGAGCACTCGGGCACTGCCCGAAGACCCGGGGTCAGTAGGAGGGCCCATGAAATGCCCCTGGTACCTTTTATAGGCTTTTTTGGGTGTGTTTTGAGTGTGGGCAAGGACACAGAGGCCCCGTGATCCCCTATTGCCCGGGGGCCCCATGAGTTGTCAGTCCGCCCCTGAGTAGATGTAAACTTAAAGTTCAGTTTTAAGGCTTTAAATACTGTAAAGACAGCATCTGTGTTGTAAATATGACTGCAACCTTGTACATATAGAACTATAATTTATGTATAAAAGGGAATGGAAGCAGTAACGCACAATTAGTAACTTACATTATTTATCACATTTAGGCAAGAAAAACTCCTATTGATTGGTTTGTATTCTACAATGATCTGTGTGAAGGAGGAGGTGGGAGGTGAGGAAGGGTATAAAGGGGAGTCCCTCCA
Organism: Staurois parvus; assembly: GCF_062004578.1. Lineage (NCBI taxonomy): Eukaryota > Metazoa > Chordata > Amphibia > Anura > Ranidae > Staurois > Staurois parvus. The sequence goes on from NW_028317947.1 coordinate 24,144,127, forward strand.
TACCAGTCAGTCATCCTGTATATTTTGCCTGAAACATGAAAATGCAATAAAAAGATTAAAAGATGGTAGAATTCATTTAATCACTGTTTATTGTTCCCTCAATCATTCGTTCAATCAACAGTAATTAACAGAAGAATCAATTCTCCGATTTTCAATATTCCCATTAACCCAGAGTCCCTTCAAGAAAACATTTGTTTGAAAAACCTTTTGTTTCAGATGTATTTCTGTCAATGGCTTGAAGGATAAAAACAGCAGTTAAATGTTTTATTTCTTCACCCTACACAGCGGGATGCAGCTGCGAAAACGGTGATCTCTGCGCACTGAAATGTCAGGATTTATAAGAAGTAAGGCTATTAACTTCATGTTAGAATGCAGTAATAAGGAGGGCTTAATAGACAGCTCCAGGTAAAAGACTAACTCCAGTAATCATCTTGTTGCTTCTTAAGGGAGTCTGTTTTGTCAATGCAGTCCGCCTCAAGTATTGCTTTGGTTATACTCCTGAGCATAACCCCATGGTCACTTCAAGACACCTTGTCATGACCAAGAGACTGTCACTCATTGGATCCAAATTTCTATGGTCATCGGACACCACACTCTGAAGGCCACAGTCAACACTCTGCTGTAGACATGGTTGGGCTGATGGTGCTCCACACCGCAATGTTTATGGTAACAACCATCAATTTTGGTTGGGAAAAAAGCAATTGGGCATTTTATATACTCTCTGAGTATGATGATCTCTAGGATGATGATCTCTGAGATCTTAGGGTTTCCAAAATGATCTCTAAGATCTTAAAGTCTCCAAGATGATCACTAAGATCTTACAATCTCTAGATGATCTCCAAGATCTTATGATCACTAAGTTCTTAAGGTCTCCAAGATGCTCTCTAAGATCTTAAAGACTCCAAGAAGATCTTAAGGTCTCCAAGATAGTCACTACGATCTTACGATCTCTAAATGATCTCTAAGATCTTGATATCTACAAGATGATCTCTAAGATCTTAAGGTCTCCAAGAAGATCTCCAAGAAGATCTCTAAGATCTTAAGTTCTCCAAGAAGATCTCTAAGATCCTAAGTTCTCCAAGAAGATCTCTAAGATCTTAAGTTCTCCAAGAAGATCTCTAATATCTTAAGTTCTCCAAGATAGTCGCTAAGATCTTATAATCTCTAGATGATCTCTGAGATCTTAAAGAGGATCTTCATACAACTCCCCCCCCCCCCCCACATTTTTTTTCTTCCCCTGCTTGCTTGTTCTGCGTTGAGCAAATTTCACATACTCACCCACCCAGAGGATCCAGCATTGCCTTGCTGAGATTCTTTCATCTTCTGCCACCATGTTGTTTTTTGACATCACCAAGAGGCCCGCCAGCCTTCTCGGGTTCAACCAGTGTTGCTGGGCACTCCCCCCCCCTTTTGTGAATGAAGGGCTATGCCACCTGGGATATATGACGTGCATATCACAGGAAGCATAGGGAGCACTAGGCAAATGACGTGCATGGTTGAAGGGGGCACAATTTTTTTTATTGAAAATAAAAGTAAATACACAAAATGAGAAAACATATATAATCATGTAGAGAAGAGAATTGCTTACAGAGGATGAAGATCCCCTTTAAGGTCTACAAGATGATCTCTAAGAGCTTATCATCTCTATGTAGCACCGTCCTAGTTTAGCTCTTGGGAGTTAGATCCCTAATGGTTAGACAAAAGCTGTTAGCAGTTCAGGTGTAATAGCTGGTGGGGTCAAATTATGCTCAGGACTAAGAGACTGCAGACCAGCTTCTCTGGAATTTCCCCCCTGCTCTGAGGGGCAGTGGGTGGATCTGAGGAGTGGTGGGTCGCACTCTTGAGAGACCTCAGCCAGTCCCCAACAGGAGGCTTGGCAAGGGGCTAGGACTCCTTAAAAAATGTAAGAGCCTGCTCAGTAGCAGGAGAGTGTGTTGTGGGAGAGGAGTGTGGAGCAGGAAGTTGTGAGGCTGGAGGAAGAAGGCTGCCAGGAGGCCTGGTGGGATGGGACCTTCCTGCAAGCATGGAGCTGGGAAAAATGAAAATTCAGGACTCACTGACTTCCTGAGAGAGAGGACCACCTGTATGACAGGGAAGGAGCAGCCCAGCTGATAGGACTGGTAGCAGCAGCCATTCCACAATCAGTACACAAGAGGTTCTGACTGAGTACACCTACACCCCCTGGGCAGATGGGGAATGGTGCACTCTGGTGGGAAACCAGGTTAGACCCCTTATAGTGACTGTGCACCTAATTTAAAGGGACAGAAGCAAGATCCCCTGCCCATGAAGAAAATCTCCAGATTTCTGGGTGAAGAGGAATTCATCTAGGGTCTAGGGTAGTACCGATGGAGCTGCTGTCTGGCACTCCAAACAGAGACTGTGTTGCATCAGAGAAGAGAAGCTTGTGAATAGTTCAGGAAGTTGTCCTCAGAGATCGGTACCCTTGGGCATCCTATATTTCCCTTATCCAAGTTCTAATCCTCTCAATAAAATAACAAAAACAACACTCAATGACTGGTTTCTGCCTCGGAATGCGAGCTTGGTGTTGAAAATGCTGAATGACTGGCTGTGCAGGACAATAGGGGGACCCAATTCAACAGCAATCCCTGACGGGGTGGTGCTACATCTAGGTGATCTCTGAGATCCTAAGGATTCCAAGATGATTTCTAAGATCTTAAGGTCTCTAAGATGACCCGAGACCAGTATTCAAGTACTTCAAGATGTGTCAGCTTTAAACATGTAGCTTGCACAGAGGTAGTCTAGACTCCAAAGTGCGTGTAGGGGCTTCCTACCCCATTGGGTGATTGGTGAGCACCCCGCTGTGAACATTTTTTTTAAACTCCAATCTAAAAGCTCTCCCGATAATGGATTCATCTTTGCCGTCTCCTGCATTGGTCTCCCTAAATATAAACAGTTTACTGTCAATTTTGTTTTTCCAATTACGGCTCTGTTTTCAAGCCAACATTCCAGCGTGTTTAGAATGAAATATATTTTGACATATCCGATTTATAATTTGATCAAGTCAATATGACTCACATCTTCAGGCTGTCGTGATGAACTATTAAGGAACCTTCTGCGTCAATAAGCAATCGGGTATAAAAACCCACAAACAAATCTTCCTGCACACAGGATTTTTAATGACAGTGCAGAAAGTGGAGCTATGCATTATTTATTTTATTTATTTCAGGTGCTTATATAGCGCCATCAATTTACGCAGCACTTTACATACAGTCATGGCCGAAATTGTTGGCACCCTTGATATTTTTCCTGAAAATCAAGTATTTCACACAAAAAAGGTATTGCATTAACACATGTTTTGCTATACACATGTTTATTCCCTTTGTATGTATTGGAACAAATATAAAACAGAGGCAGAAAAGCAAATATGACATAATGTCACACAAAACCCCAAAAATGGGCTGGACAAAAGTATTGGCACCCTTAACTTAATATTTGGTTGCACACCCTTTGGAAAACATAACTGAAATCAGTCGCTTCCTATAACCATCAATAAGCTTCTGACACCTCTCACCCGGAATTTTGGACCACTCTTCCTTTGCAAACAGCTCCAGGTCTCTCTTATTGGAAGGACACCTTTTCCCAACAGCAATTTTAAGATCTCTCCACAGGTGTTCAATGGGATTTAGATCTGGGCTCATTGCTGGCCACTTCAGAACTCTCCAGCGCTTCTTTGCCATCCATTTCTGAGTGCTTTTTGACGTATGTTTGGGGTCATTGTCCTGCTGGAAGACCCAGGATCTTGGACGCAAACCCAGCTTTCTGACACTGGGCCCTACAGTGCGACCCAAAATCCTTTGGTAATCCTCAGATTTCATGATGCCTTGCACACAGTCAAGGCACCCAGTGCCAGAGGCAGCAAAACAACCCCAAAACATCATTGAACCTCCACCACATTTTACCGTAGGTACTGTGTTTTGTTCTTTGTAGGCCTCATTCCGTTTTCGGTAAACAGTAGAATGATGTGCTTTACCGAAAAGCTCTATCTTGGTCTCATCTGTCCACAAGACGTTTTCCCAGAAGGCTTTTGGCTTACTCAAGTACATTTTGGCAAACTGTAGTCTTGCTTTTTTATGTCTCTGTGTCAGCAGTGGGGTCCTCCTGGGTCTCCTGCCATAGCGTTTCATTTCATTTAAATGTCGACGGATAGTTCGCGCTGACACTGATGCTCCCTGAGCCTGCAGGACAGCTTGAATGTCTTTGGAACATGTTTGGGGCTGCTTATCCACCATCCGGACTATTCTGCGTTGCAATCTTTCATCAATTTTCCTCATCCGTCCACGACCAGGGAGATTAGCTACAGTGCCATGGGTTGCAAACTTCTTGATAATGTTGCGCACTGTGGACAAAGGCAAATCTAGTTCTCTGGAGATGGACTTGTAACCTTGAGATTGTTGATATTTTGCCACAATTTTGGTTCTCAGGTCCTCAGACAGTTCTCGTCTCCTCTTTCTGTTGTCCATGCTTAGTGTGGCACAGACAGACACACAATGCAAAGGTTAAGTGAACGTCTCTCCTTTTTATCTGCTTTCAGGTGTGATTTCTATATTGCCCACACCTGTTACTTGCCCCAGGTGAGTTTACAGGAGCATCACATGCTTGTAACATTCTTATTTATCCGCAGTTGTGAAAGGGTGGCAATACTTTTGTCCAGCCCATTTTTGGAGGTTTGTGTGACATTATGTCGAATTTGCTTTCTTTCCTCCCTTTTTTTGTTTTGTCCCAATACACACAAAGGGAATAAACATGTGTATAGCAAAACATGTGTTAATGCAATACGTTTCGTGAGAAATACATGATTTCCTGGAGAAATATCAAGGGTGCCAACAATTTCGGCCATGACTGTATATATTGTACATTCACATCAGTCCCTAACCCTCAAGGGGCGTACAATCTAAGGTATTAACCCCTAGAATCCCACACCTTACAGCAGATTAGACGGGTTCATTAAAATGTATGTCCAGGTAAAATAAAAACACACCATATACAGTACATCTCTGCAATGCATGCACTTTTCCCATGTTTTATCCCTTTACCACCATGACAAGTACAGAAGAAATTCTGTTGATCCTGCCAAAAATACAGTAAGCACCTAACCTCTTGCAGTGAGCTCACAATGCTGCACCTATTGTAATGAAATCCCAAACAGCTTTGTTGGTTCTCCCCTACAAAACACCTCCCCATCTCCTCACTTCATGAACACAAGGGGGAGGTGTTCTGAAGCCCAGCAGGGGAGAACTCAGGCTGGGCTGACAACACAGCTTGGGATTTCAGTAGAGTAAAAGGCAACGTTGTCACCTCACTACAGGAAGCTAGAGGATCCCTGGATGTATGGCTCCTGGTGTTTGTCTGCACTTACAGTAAAGGGACAAAACATGCAAAATGCACATGCATATTTTAATTATGCCCAGACATGCAATTTAAGGGTCCTTTTTCTTCATTGTGGTGCATTAACACAGTGTCACAATGCATGATTTAACATTGATTGATTGAGGCAATCCACTCAAAATTCATAGGCTGCCAACACATCCTAAAATCCCACAGGACCTTTTTCTGTGACGTAATATGCTGCCTTAGTGCACTGGAAAGCCATTCAAAATAAATGTCATAGAAATATAAATGGGACCTAAGAGAGAACTACAAATAGCATGTGAGATCCATGAATATATTCGGTATCAGGGGCGGACTGACAACTCATGGGGCCCCTGTGTCCTTACCCAAACTCAAAAAAGCCTATGAAAAAGGTACCAGGGGCATCTCATGGAGCCCCCTACTGACCCGGCCCTCAATAGGGGATCATGGGGCCCCTGTGTCCTTGCCCAAGCTCAAAAAAGCCTATGAAAAAGGAACCAGGGGCATCTCATGGGGCCCCTACTGACCCCGGGCCCTCTTGCAGTGCCCGAGTTTCCAAATGGTCAGTCCGCCCCTGTTCGGTATAAAGATATTTAGAAACCTGCCTCTGTGTCTTGGTTTTGGATGGTAGGTTTGGCCAAAGAGGTGACGAATCCCAGACGTTAGCTCACTATGAGGGTTTCCATGTAGAATACGTGATCCGAGCCAAAGTCAGACCCACCCAAAAAGAACAGATACAGGGTATGGTAACTGGCTATACACTCTAATACAGGCAGTTTTGGAAATGGTATTTGTACAAGGAAGTCCAAGTGAACATAACCTGATGCTATGGGGTTCAATTACTAAAACTGGAGAGTGCAAAATTTGGTGCAGCTCCTCAAAGAAACCAATCAGATTCCAGTTTTTTTTCGGTCAAAGCTTAATTGAATAAGCTGAAGTTAGAGGTTGATTGGCTACCATGCACAGCTGCACTAGTTTTTGCACTGTCCAATTTTAGTAAATCTAGCCCTATGTTTTTACTATTGATTTTTGTCAGAGCCTAAGATCTTTTTTTAGGGTTCCTGAAACTTTTGCATTTGGGGAATACACCGGACATGGGTAAAAGCTCATGCTAAGAAGCAACAGCATTTACAGGAACTAGGCTATGTCTAGCCATTCAGTTGTATGGCAGGCTGTACACACCACATGCATTGGTTCCCTGGGCACAGGAAAGCACTGAGAAATTACAGAAGACATAATAATCTATAGATATCTATCATCTAGATCAGTGGTTTCCAAACTTCAGCCCTTTGCTTGCTATTATCCGGCCCTTGGGCCATTTTTTGCCACACTGTCAGCAATAATGGAGTATAGTTCCTACTCTTGACACCTACAATGGGCATTATTTCTCTCACTGACACCAAAGATGGGGCGTTATTCCTCTCACTGACACCAACAATGGGGCACTATTCCTCCCCCTAATACCGAAAAGAGGACATGGTTTACTCCCACTGGCCACAGTCCGGCCCTCCTAAAGTTCGAAGAACAGTAAACTGGCCCTTTGTTTAGAAAGCTTGGAGACCCCTGATAGATTATTTTTTGTAGGCTGCAATAAGTTTTTGTTTTGCTAAAGCCTGGAGAGGAAGTCCAAGAAGAATGTTTCTCTGTGGTTTGCTGGGTCAATGGAGCAGCATCCTGGTTGGCTGCGCTACACCAGGATGACCCTTGGCGGCCATGCTCCTGGCTTGTGGCTAGTGTAGGGAGAGAGGCCCTGCTTGTTAGGGAAGGTAACCAGCAGTAGGGAGAGAGGCCCTGCTTGTTAGGGAAGGTAACCAGCAGTAGGGAAAAGTTCCTGACGAGGAGGGAATGATTAGGGACTAGCTGTCCTGGAAGGTAGCTTCCCTCTTGGGATTGTACCAGCTAGGCCACACCTCTCACTCTGAAACAGACGCAGTCGGCACCTCTCCTTCTCTACATCTGACTACATTGAACTGAGTCATTTCCCCAGCAGTATTCTCCCGCCAGGGTGTCTGTAATGTTGGCATTTTGTTTATTACAAGTTCCAAGTTTTGCTGCAACCAAACTCTGTATTTACTGCCCACACCACCCCACATGATTGTCATGTTGATCCTTTAACTTCAGTGCTTTCTGAGCTACTGAGCTGATATCAGGAATTTCACTTCACCCCACCATACAAGCTGCATGTTTGCTTCAGCCTGGAGAGGCAAAATATGTGATTCAAAGGCAGCCAGGCAATTTGCATTTTCAGCACAAGTTTCTTTTAGTCATCTCTAGTTGTGTTACGGAGTGGGCAGAACATGAACACAGTTATTTGATTTAGTCATGATGAGGAGAAGATTCATGTGATTTGATGCGACAATAATAAAACTGCAACAGGTGGGGAACTGGATCGGAGTAAACACGCTGTATAAAATCACCAAAAAGGACACCAGTTTATTTTAATCAGTTTGTGAGAAGAAACGAGAACAGTTAATCCCGGAAGGGTCTTGCATTTTCCATCCCGAATAGAAACATTAATTAAAAATCGGCAACAGCAGATCAAAATGATTTCTTTTTTTTTTTTTTTACATTTTTCCCATTGTCAAATTGATGATTTGATTTGTACAATAGATACAGGTTCTTTCAGAGAGCCAAGATCCAGCTGGGGACTGTCAGTGGTTTGTAATGTGGGCACAGAAAATGGGCAAAAAGACCAAACTTCACCTACAGATACATAGTGTGGAAGATTTAACAGTGTCTGTTATAATTATGCAAAACAATGCCATCACAGGGTGAAGAAGAAAGAAAAATGCTTCTTTTAATGTGGTTTTGGACTACATGGTTTACACTGAAAGGGAGTCCTGAATGGTAGGTAGGTTTGGCACGCTATGCTGGTATACCCATATGGAACAGCATGGTGTGCTTTTTGGTAGAAGTGAACATACATTTTAGGCTTTAGGTCCACTTTAAAATGTAGCTTCTGCCAACTCTTTGCTTATTGCTGTCTGACATCAGTACTGAACACCCCAGTGTTCCCTTTTGCTCACTGTATCCCTCTTGATGCACCCACCAATGTCATGTGATAGAATTATCCTTCAAATAATTGAATTACTAGAATCTCTAATTTGTATTACATTATGCTTTATTCTTTGTGAGCTTGACCTGATTCATCATGCTTTATACATCATGCAGTCCGGAATGTGTCAGCTGGAGTCTACACCACATGGGACATCTGACCATCACACTAATAAGAGCTTGCAGGAAGACTTTCCATAACATTTTGAAGTGTCTTTGGGAATTTATGACAATTTATCCAAAAGAACATTTGTGAGGTCAGGTACTTATGTTGGATTGGAACAGTGGTTCTCAACCTGTGGGTCGCGACCCCTTTGGGGGTCGAACGACCCTTTCACATGGGTCCCCTAAGACCATCAGAAAACACATATTTCCAATGTGTAAAGAGCAGCTACTGTGTAGAAAGCAGCTGCTGTGTTGAAAGCAGCTACTGTGTTGAAAGCAGCAGTATTGGAGGTAAAACGACACTTCATGAATTATAATTACTGGGTAAATAATTTTATGGTTGGGGATCACCACAACATGAGGAACTGTATTAAAGGGTCACGGCATTAGGAAGGTTGAGAACCACTGGATTAGAAGATCTGATTCACAGTTCAAAATCATCCAAAAAGGTATTCAGTAGGGTTGAGGTCAGGGCTCTGTGCAGGCCACTCGAATTCCTCCACACCAAACTCATCTAACCATGTCTTTATGAAGCTGGTTTTGTCCACAGGGGCACCGTCGTGCTGGAACAGAAAGGGGTTCTTCCCCAAACTGCTGTTTTTTATGCTAAAGGTCCATAACAATGGGCACACCTGTCCGTCAAAATCATATCAGCTTTCTGGACATTCCACTGCAAAACCAGTTCATTAATATGGAGTTGGACCCTTTTTTGACTATACCAACCCCTACTCTTCTATGAAGGCTTTCCACAAGATTTTTGAGTGTGTCTGTTGGACTTTGTGTTTTTCTAGCCAAAAGAAAATTTGTGTGGTCAAGTATCGATGTTAGACCTGGCTCACGTTTGGCATACCAATTCATCCCAAAAGGTTTTCAGAAGGGTTGAGGGCTTTGTACAGGAGACTAGAATGGGTTACTCCACCAAACTCACCAAGCCATGTCTTTATGGACTTTGTACATGGGGGCACAGTCATGCTAGAACAGAAAAGGCTCTTCCCCAAACTGTTGAAAGTGCACAGCTGTCTAATATGTTTTTGTATGCGGTTTCTTTACTAGAAAAGGCTATGTAGTTTACATTGTCACTCACACAAGGAGGTTAGGAAATTGTTTGCATGTTTTAGTGGAGAACTCTATAAACCAAGACCATACATGGAAAATGAGAAAATGAGAAGGAGAGGATAAGTTAGTGCTTGTGTTTTTTTCCTTGCAAGCCGAATTACACCATTCCGCATTTGTATTGAAGTGCACTGCCTATAATTTATAAGCACACAATTGTTCTAGGATGACATGAGTTACACTGAAATTGGTAACTGCCTGTACTGTGAGAAGTGACCCCTACCCTCCATGGAGACTGGGTGATGGGATGCACAACAAGGGGTGTTCCCTATGGAGATACTGAGCTGTCTCTCTCCCTGTACACAAAGGACTAATAAAGGGCTTTCAGAGCACAGACTTAACAGCAACATAATAAAAGCCTCAAACATCTTTAAGACTCCCGCTGGGAGTGCCAGCTGAGCAGACACAATTTTAGGGAGATGTTTTCTGAAACACCCCAATGTCATCCTCAATATTATGCATTCATTGCTAATAAAACGAAATACAGAGCGATACAGATCAAGTCTCTAATTCAAATTTTATGTGTTTTACATTTATTGTAGTTCCCCCATTTTGTGAATATATAATAGATCTATTACCTGCTTATAGATAAGAGGTTTGAATCACTTGTCAAATCCTTATATATCTTGGGGACAAGGAGGTCTCTTTCAACAGAAGTCCATTCCAGAGATCGTGTACCTTAAAAAAATTGCTGGCAGAAGCACAAAAATGCTTACTCACCACATTTTTCTATTTCATTATTGAGTGTTTAGTCACTTGTAATGTGCCTTTGAATTAGCAAAATTGACTTCACAAATCTCTAGCACAGCCCCTTCCCTCATTCCATATCCTAGTCCTCTCCTCATCTGGGAGTGTATAATTACCCCCCTGTGCTGACCCAGCTCCTTTTCCCCTCCCCTCCTTATATACCTTTTAATGTAGCTGCTGGGGGAAGAGAGAAGGGGAATACTATAGAATCTCACCTGAGTGACAGCTCTGAGTCTGCTGGGGCTTCTGACAACACATCCAACATGGTGGAACCCAGCAGCAGTCTTACTGTTGTTGGATGTCTTTTAGAGGTAAACAACATGCAAAAAATAAATTAAATGCATATAATTATATGGGAAGGATGCTTAGGGGACCAGTGTATGATTAAACCCCAAATGCCCATCCATTGCACCCATTTTTAAGGTCAGGTACCAGGGGCGGACTGACAACTCATGGGGCCCCCGGGCAATAGGGGATCATGGGGCCCCTGTGTCCTTGCCCAAACTCAAAAAAGCCTATGAAAAGGTACCAGGGGCATCTCATAGGGCCCCCTACTGACTCCAGGCCCTCGGGCAGTGCCCGAGTTTCCAAATGGTCAGTCCGCCCCTGTCAGGTACTGATGTTGAATGAGAAGACCCGGATCACAATTGGTATTCCAGTTCATCCAAAGGATGTTCAGTAGGGTGGAGGTCAGGGCTCTGCACAGGACAGTTGAGTTTCCACACATCACACTCATCAAAGCATGTCTTTATGGATCTGACTTTGTACACAAGAGCACATGCTGAACAGAAAAGGGCACAATAGACACAATTTTCTATTAAGTCATTGTTTAATGCAGCTTTTATAGTACACTTCGTGGGAAAAAACCTCAATTCGATTATTTGGAGGGGTGGCCACATACTTTTTTCCATAGAGGTAGGTGTAAAGGTCAAGTGTCCACAAACCTTTGGCCATATAGTTTACCATCCATAATATAAGACTAAATATAAATAATGGGAGATTTTACTTGTGCTAGCAGTAACAGTTGGCAAATGTCTTTGTATTCTTAACAAAGTGCACTGTCAGACTAATGGCTTTGTCCGTGGGTCATTTGGCAAATGGCCTTTTATAAGGAAAGCAGGACATTGTAACAGAGGCTAAGTGCCTCATTAAGCTGACAGTGATCGTCTTTTCACTGCTGATTTACAACTGAACTGAGGAATGCACAGAATAATATATTAATATGGGTCACTTTGTGTGTTAAAAACACTGCAAACAAGAGGAAATGTCATGGAAAGACTACACATTAAAGGGCAACTCTGCCCATTTTGGCAATGTAGGAGGTGGAAGAGACACAAATTAGAACAGAAAATTTTTGCCACTGAAGTCTGCGAGAGAAAAACATAGGAACCAATCAGCTTCCAGGTTTTACTGTCAAAGTTTAATTGAACAAGCTAAAGTTAGAAGCTGATTGGCTACCATGCACAGTCGCAGCAGATTTTGCACTCTCCAGTTTTAGTAAACCAACTCCTATATGGCCAAATGTAACTTCCCCCATCCCTCTTTAACCTCCCGGCCTTTAGGAGTTTCAGAAGCCAGGGTTTTAGGGTCATGTGACTGCCGTGATTTGCTGTCACGGCGGTCACATGATCGGAAAAGGTCCCTATCAAAAGGGGAGTTCGGGACCTTTCCGTGAGTCAGGGACATATGTACGGGGAGCGTGCTCTCAGCACATATGTGTTTTCTAATTGCACGCAAATATGCGGCAGCTCGGCCTCAAGGCCCAGACGCCGAGAGGCCGTATATTTGCGTGCGCTATATCTGATTGTTTACTTAAGAGATTAAGGAATTTAAAGAGCAAGAAACAGACAGTAGCAAGACTATAAAATTGTCATTTTACTGATCATCTAATAAAACATGGACTGTCTATCACAATCCACTAGGATTGTGTTAGGATAATGTATTCAAGGGTTTCCATTGAATGGTACTGTTAATGTTACGTCATCCAAATACATTTTACTCAATTGTTAACCTCAAACCTTTTCTGTTCCAAGATGACTGTGCCCCTGTGAACAAAGGGCAAAGCCAGCTCCATAAAGACATGGTTTTCAGAGTTTGATGTGGAGGAACTCGAGTGGCCCTGCACAGAGCCTTTTCCTCAACCTTACTTAACACCATTGGGGTGGATTTTGAATGCCAACTGTGAGACAGGTCTTATCATCCAATATCAGTACCTGACCTCACAAATTCCCAAAGACTCTCCAAACATTTCTGGAAAGCCTTCCCAAAGGAATTAATGATGCTATAGCCATAAAGTTGACCCTACTCATTATTAATGACCTGGTTATGTAGTGGGATGTGCAGCATGCTCATTTAGATTAGATGGTCAGGTGTCCACGTGATTTTGGATGTTTAGTATAAGACAAGATTATGTCCTGTCAGTGTTCTGATTTTGCACAGTTTCAGCAGTGAATCCTAAACAGCTTTATCTCCCTAGAACCGCTACTTTATAAAACTTTTATATGATTGGGATAATTAGTCACTAGCTCTGCTGTAAATGTCACCATACCCCCTTCAACTGGAAGTCATTTACGTGCTTCACGGAAACAACTCTATATAGATAAATCTCCTCGTTTCGTATTCCAGGGCTTATGTGCCTGATATTACAGATGATCCAGATTGTGGG